>NW_024366815.1:2297619-2521980 GCF_014805655.1 Passer montanus
CCCCCCGCCCCGCCGCCTCCAATTTACCAATCACTATTTAAACACTGTCACACGTTTCCACAACACTGCGAATAAGACTGTTGGAAGAGTTTATCAGAGGGCATTTAAGGCCGCTTTGCGGGTGGGGGGGGTCGCTGCCGCCGATTCACACCTCCCGTATGAAGTGTGCTCACTACCCCGACCTGTCCGCGGTGCTCCAGCGCAGCAGACCCCGCGGCAGGATCCCACTCCGCCTCCGCCATGCAGATTCTTCGGGATCGGCAGGAAAGGGGTTAAACGACGGAGCCTCGGCGCCTGGAACACGGCGGACTGTTCCATTACCTCGAGAGGGGAGAGCCACTTACACATTGCTAATTATTCGCTGTCAGATAATGTTAAGACTCGAAAAGTAAAGCTATAAGCAGTGGTTATAAAGCATGACAAGCAGGTCTGTGAGATAAAACAGGAGAACCTGAGGTAAAATCTTGAGGGCACCTCCGTCTTTTCTCCTGCGTGGGCAAGTTGCGCTCAGCCCGGTCTGAGGGAGGAGGCGAGGCGGCACCCCGGTAGCGTGTTTGGGGCTCGCAGGGCGCTTTAGGAGTTTTAGATACACTTTAATTTCTCCTTTCAGCATCGCTAGCGCTTTCCTCTTCCCTGGCTGCTTGTAACAGGCCTTGTTTGCCTAACCGGGACTGGGAGGAGAGGAGGAAGGGCGGGCAGGGGAGCGGTGACGGCAGGAGGGTTCTGAGGTGACAAAGGCGCGGGAAGCGGCCGGAGCAGCCCGGGTGCTGCTCGGTCAGGGGGTCAGTGGCTTTCTTTAGCTCAAATAATTATAGCATCGGTCGTGCCGAGCCCAGTGGAAGAGATGTGACAAACAGGTTTGGGAGTCCTGAGCATAAACGAGAGTAACTCGGCCGGATTTCACGGGCGGTGCTGGAGAGCCGGGGCTGAGATCCGCCCCAGGCGGTTCGGGGACAGGCGGAAGGCGTCCTCAGACATCTGCTCACACCAGCGTTTGGGAGTGTCTTAGAGAGACATTACTCTTAGAGACGTGTGTTCTTTAGAATGATTGACTTAATATGTCAGTATTGAGGGGAAAAAAAAAAAAAAGTGGTTTGTTTTGGGGTTTTTTTGTTTTTTGTTTTTACTATTATTGGAACCCCTTAAGAAAGTTAGGAACTGGGTTCTTAGATCTGTGCCTTGACAGGAAGAAACAGGGTGCTTCAAGTCTTATGAAGGAGCTGGTTTAAAAACAGCTATTAGTGATAGAGAGCCTTCCATCATACTAAAAATATTTCTGTGGAATCATAAGCATGGGCAGTGCTTCCCAGGCAACTATAAAATGTCAAGCCCACTTCCTTTGAGAAACTCTGAAACTTAAAAGCAGATCAAAACCACACAGTATTAACAAATTTAGAGCTTACAATGAGGGAATAGAAGGGGCATTGTCTTCGAGAAGCAAAATTAATTTTTTCTTTACATATTTTATTCTGTATTATTTATAAGAAGATTTCTTGTCTGCCTAATTATTCTTCAGTACCAGCTGAGCGGTATTGTTTCAGTAATACTGTGGTAACATTGTATAGATGGAGAATCCACATATCTCAGAGAAATGTAGGAGAGACTGAACTACATAACCTGGGTCCCTCTGGGGTGCAACAGTGAAACAGCACCGGCAAGCGTGCTTTAATCATTATTCCTGCACTGGCTTTTTTCGTGGCTAAATAAGGATCTCAGTGCACTAGACTAGCAATCCAGAATCATTCCTGAGTTCTACATTATGAAAAATAGCGTTTAATTTACAAAGTAGCAGTATGTTTTTGCAATCAAAGGGAAGTGTATATGCTGGAGAAAACCTATTGGACTAAAAGTACTGTAAATTTTTGCTTGGCACATAGAGAGTTCTAAGAGGTTATCCTTAAAATTTCTGCCTCCCCTCCAAAATTCCTAGGGGCAATAATTAAATATTATTCTACAGCTACCTAAACATGTAGTTGTATTCCTATAGCCAGGTTATTACAGCTCTATAACTTCCCGGAAATTACATGTGAAATTTTCTATTTCAGGCATTTTGACAGCAGTAAATAGCATTTTGAATGAAATTTTTGGGAACTGGACAGATTATATCTATTACATGTGAAGAACACCAGCCATAAAGAAGTCTCATATAGACATCTCTGAACTGCTTTTAGAAGAGGGTAAAGCTGGTAGAGGCCTGGTAAGAAAATCTTCATTTAAATATACACAATTTTATTGTTGGGAGGGAAGATTATTCAAGGAGTGAGAAGGAGGAAGAAGGTATAACTGCTAAAGTTAAGTTTGGTAGCTCTTGAATGTTCAGCTTTTACATGGTTTTATACTAACTTCATAACACCATGAAGGTCGCAGGAATGTGTGCGATATGTAACACAATGTCCATCATAATGAAACAAAGCCTCACAGCCAGGCCATCAGACATGTATGAGACACTCCTTCCCCCATAGACCATGTTATATATTTGAGTTAATCTTCAACAGTAAAGGAATACCAAGGATTTTTCTCACTTTTCAAGTTCTAGATGGTATTTATGAGAAGATATAAAAAACAGGGGGGTGATAAGGATATCATGACTACCTGTAAGATAAAATATACTTCCCAATAAAATTCAGATGGACTATGAAAAAACTCGTTTACCTTTATAAATCTAGTTTTTAAAACCAAAAGAAATTCCCTAAATGTCTTTCTATCACTAATTTTTAGATGACCAATTTTTCATGAAATTTAATTCTTAAGGAAAGCTGAGACATGGGTAACATCTCTACTTGGCATGCCCCTAGGCTGGACAGTTAACTTCAGTATTTCTGAAGTTTATGAGGCAACATCCACGTTTAGCAGTATGCAAAGTTGTTTGTAGACAATAATAAACACAGCAGAACATTTACATTTTAAATTTTAAAAAATGCAGTCACTAGTCTAAATTAAACTTGGTGTGAAAAAAATTTAGAAAAGGAAAGATCATATTTTTAGTTCTGCACATATATAACAATTTTTGTGACAGTTTATCATGTAAGTACTTTTTGTGCTTTTCTATAATTTAAACAGAAATTTGTAGCATGGCTTTTGCAAATAATCTCTTTGCCAGCAGATTATCCCTTATTTGACTGAATTTTTTATCCAAACATTATTCAATCAGAAATTGCTTTTCTACACTATTAAAATGGCATATCCACCAAAGTCAGTTTTTCATTCACTCATTCTTTGGGCATTTTGCTATTCTGTAAACATGATTTATAAGAAAAAAAAAATAAACCCAGTAAGATAATTTGTTATACAGACATCTTCTTTTTAAGTTAGTGATTCTTTAAGTGAAGCAGATAGAGGTTCACATCATGGATTATTTTGCCAATGAAGAAAAATCAAAATAGGAAAATAAAATAAGGACTTTTATATGCTGCCTCTAACCTTTGGGAGCAAGTAAGAAGGAAACAATCCAAAACGTTAGGGAAAACACAGCCTAGTGGCAGAGAAAAGATAAACATTGCCCAAGGAAATGCAGGAGGAAAAAAGCACTTTAACTAGAGGAGAGTAATCACTAGTGTAGCCTAGAATAAACAAAAGACTTTTAATCTTAAGTCTGGAAAAGAGGGGAAACAGCAATAGAATATATGAAAGTAATGAATAAGTTTAGGAAAAAGTCTAGTGAATGAAAGTATATAAAGTATTTTGTGGTGAGTATGCACATATTTTCCTGGCAGGGAAATGCATATTTTGAAAGCTGCCAGGTTATTGTAATTTATGGATCTATTTAGAAAGCAATTGACTTGAAAATTGGCAGTGTATTCTTAGTTAATTTGACTTGGTTAGTGCAGTGTCTCTGGTCAGAAAAAATAGATGGCATTAGATGTTTTGATGCACTCTATTTATAAAGATTGTGTGTACATTCTTTTCCTCTGAAACCATGTGAATGTTTCACTCAAAGTCTCAGCTCCTTTTTGGTTGATAGTCATCTTGAATCTCTCTTGCTCTGCTTTTCTTACAGCTACATTTCCAGCGATTGCTCAGGCCTGTATATGGGTATCTGTGTCTTCTCTGCATCAATTTCTATGGCATTTTATATCTCTTTTTCTCACACATGCCTATCCCCAAATATCCAACAAAACATGTGCCAAACACATGTGTCTTTGTTTTTGGTGGGGACATGCACCCATGTTCTTGTGGAAACTGGTTCTTTTTTTCAGAAAGTTAAACTACTTCTAACAGTGATTTTGAAGAGCACTGCCTATGAGAATTAGCTGTAATTGTTTTATCTAACAGCGATTTTATGGATAACAGACCATGTTAATAAATTGAACCCAGCATGGAAAACAATACTAGCAGTAGCACAGGTGTACAGATCACAGCCTCCTCAGGAGAGTCACTGTATCATTTTTCATATGAGTACGTGCACTGGAATGCAATCAACAGTAGAGAAAGTTGGCAAACCTACAAAATGTACAATAATAATTCAAAACTACAAATTAACAATGCTGTGTACGCTAGTGGTCTTTCATTATCATTACAATTTTAAAATTACTTCCACTTACCTATAAGTTTTAAGGAAACTGATTATGCTTAGTGTGTTATTTCTCCAAACGTATACCTTTGAGACAAAAATTTTCTGTGGTGAATTCATCTTTTAATAGATGAATTATGTTTAAGAAACCTGAGGAAGTTGAACAGTATTTTAAAATAGTGGGAGGATAAATACAGAAATGTAAACATCAAAAACAGGAAATTAAATACATCATGATCCAGAAAAGGACATTTTTCATAAATAGATCATTTTGATGTGATTTTTAAGCTGCATCATCTAGCCAGAGACATATATTTGAGCTTCTCCAGGTCAACAGCTCAAGTTTCTTGACCACTTATTGTCCCTGTCAATAGTTTAAACAAAAATTTTAAAAAGGATTGTGCTTCAGAATGCACAGTATTGCAAGTTTGTGTGAAAGTAAATAAAAGATAAATTTATACTGCTTTCTGGTTCACTAATGGAGCATCCACACATCTTCTAAAGTCCTGACAAAGTAGATACAGTGCCATTTGTCCCTGTGGCTATGCTGAAAAGCAAATTTCCAGCACGTATCCAGCTACATAAAAAAAAGAAAAAAAGAAGAAAATAAAAGTTATAAATTGAATATTCAGCATTCAGAAAATAACAGATTATGTTTTATTTATCTTTACTCCTTTTCCATTCTTATCTTAAAATCAATAAATTACACCTCAGAAGTAATTTTCATTACAAATTGATGTTGACAGCCATAACCCAAAGGAGTGCAAAAGTTACTTGTGCTTATTTCATCTTATTGCACCATATGTTTCCTCCTCCCAGTCTCACTGTGATATCCTTTTGTAAAGGCCACAGGAAGTCTAAACCAAGAGGGACGTCTGCTACATGTTAGAAGTCTGGTTCAGACACTGTGTAGGACTCTTTAAAATGTCTTCATATGAACAAATATTTCAACTGATAGCCAAATTTCAATCAATTTTCTTTTATCAGGTTTCTGGATAAATATAAAGTCATTAATTCCTTGAATAATGAAATAATTAGAAATGTGAATGTGATTTATCTCTAGATGGGGAACTACAGTTTCTTCTTACCTTTTGCCAAGTCAGAGTGCCTTAGGTGTGTCTATAAAATGCAACATAAATGGAACGTGCATGGACATTGGAAATAATCTGTCTGAAAATTGCATATTAAAGTGTTCGAACAGACCTTGGCACAAGCTCAAAGCATGCCAGCTTGCACTTTCCCAGACAATTCCTGTGCACAATTTAGGCATTAGTGTTAGTCATGAACCATTCTCAACAGGCAAAACATGCATGTGACTATCCTGGGTAAAACATGAAACATTAGGTGGTTACAAGCTCCAATGCCAGAGAACAGTCCCAGCCATGTTTAACAGCATAGTTATATGTAGCCATTTCATGCTTTGGCTGAGGATAATTAACACTTCTGAAGAATCAGAAAGTTCTCTATTCCAAGGAAGCAGTTTTTAAAGGCCTGAGCCCAAGACACTTTTTTTAACATACACTATATATAGATAAGCATATCTCTGTTTTAAATCTTCTTTTTTTTCTGGCAAGTTCATTAAAAATGGAATCGCAAGGCATGTTACGATAGTCGCAATTATTTTTAATGCATAAAAGTATGACTTTCTGAATACAGAGCTGAATACAACAGCCCTTACGGCCAATTTTTAACTTATGTCTTTTGCCAGAAGATGAATGTCCACATTTATTTGCTGGCCTCTGAAGCAAATTGATTGAGCCTTACTTCTTAAATAGTGGAGAAAGTTAAAAAAAAAAGCCTGAATGTTTTTATATTTCTGTCTTAAAGTTTTCCATAGTGGGACTCAACAACAGTCTTGTAGGAAATTTAACAGTATTTCTTATGTGGCTAACATGACAGTAAGTTGTCCTCCCAGTGCGTAGACAAACCAAAACAATTGAGAGGATAGAGTTATAGAATGCTCAAATTAAGAACAAAAAACCAACCCACCCCCCAACCCCCCCCTTCTAAAAGCCCAACAAAACCAACCAAACAACAACACCAAAAAAAACAAACAAAAAAACCCAACATACTACCACAAA
This sequence comes from Passer montanus, assembly GCF_014805655.1. NCBI lineage: Eukaryota > Metazoa > Chordata > Aves > Passeriformes > Passeridae > Passer > Passer montanus. The sequence goes on from NW_024366815.1 coordinate 2,304,211, forward strand.
AATTATGGGAGCAGGTATCAGGAATGATACCTGCTTCCATTCTGAAGTTCAGCAACAGTGAGAAAAGAGCCTAAAGAATATCATTGTCAATGTGTAACTGATCGTTTATCTTCCCTCAAAAATCAGCTGCTGTTAGGTTTGTTTTTATGGCCCTGTTATAACAATTATAGGACAGTCTACTTTTCCAGCAGTCTATCATTGGCCTTTTTTCAATTATATAATGTGTCTTATTATTATGTATGTTTTAAAGTCTAAATTACATGATTTAATTGTCTTTGACTTTATTCAGAATCTCTAGTGCTTTGCATAATCAAGAGTTTACTTTAACATTCAAATGAAAGTAGCAGAGATTTGTCTTGTCATTTTTTCTCCATAGAAACATTATGGTACATTTTAATATATATGCCTGCCATAGAATTCATACAGTTTACAAACAGAAGCTCATTCTTAACATGGTAGAGATAATGCAAGTTTCTCACTTAAAATGAAAAAGTACCATTTAATTTCATATTAAATTCTTGTTAGTCAATTAAGCTAAATAATTAGAAGAAGGAAAAAATATAACTTCCATCTGGCTTAGCAGGAAAAATAAATAAAACTTGGTAGTCTCTATGAGGTTGTAAACTTAAAGCAAGTAACCATACAAATATTTGACTCCTCAGGCTTCTTTGGCTTTTTCTTTAACCTGTACCACTGTGAGTTTCATATTTAGGTTGCTTACTTCCCACAGTGAATTAGTTCCCCAGTCAATCAGTCCTATGGTTAAATTTGTTCCTGTGAACAAAAGGCAATGCAAAGAACATAACTTTGTATTACTTGTCATACCGCATACATTATTGAATTCTTCCTAATCATTGTGTGGTCCAGCCTTGACACCAAGATTCTAAATAGAGTACTTAAATTTAGGATGATAGCTAATGATTGTGTAACTGTATTGAGATAACAAGCTAGCACTTTTTATAGGAAAGTTCTTTCCAATTATTGAAAGAGTATATAAAATAAACAGTCACAATTAAAAACCTATTTTAATGACATGTCCTAATTATTTTAAAAATCTACCTAGAAATACATATACTGTAATATGGGTAATATACATACCTGTAAATTACTAGGAGGTAAACAGAATGCAGAATGTTTGTGCATCACATAACGATTTAAAATGACAGGTAAACAACTTTAAATGACAGATACTTGAATGTTATACCAGCCCTTAAAGAGACAAAGATGGTAAAAACCAATGCATTTTTCATTAATTCTACAGAAAAAATAAAATCAAATTACAACAATCATATCTAAGAAAACATTGGTGCCAGGTGTATTTTTAGTCCAGTATTACATGCTGTCCATAATTTATGAAGCTGAATAACAACATGTAGCAGTCAGGGAAGTTAACATCACAGTGAAGAGGGCAAAAGAGGTCCCTTCTCTGCTTTCAGCAATACTATCTTTGCATTTATGCTTATCTCAGTACACAGCAACAGCAGTTGTAAACAGCAGCAAGAGACATACTTACAGCTTTCCATATATTTTGAGAAAATTTGTTGAGTACTTTCTCCATGAAGATCCTTAATTCCTTCATTTTGAATTAAGATTTGCTTTGAAGAACAAAAAATGAGTCTGAGAATAACAGACTGGATAAATAGCTTAAATTTATGGGAACTTAGTCATTTGTTTTGGGCAAAAGCATCTTTTGACATCAAAGGGAGCAGGATCAGGTTCTAAAGCTTTATCCTGAAACTTGCAGTTCATTTTCTGGACTACATAGGTGTGGACTACAATTTGTGGAATTGAGAGACCTCTGCCCTTCTCCACACTGTGACCAGCTTTGTTCATGCAGTGTATGCTCCGTAGTGTGCTACAGTCATGGTTGCATGGCTGCGTAGCTCCTCCCACACAGATTAGGGCCATCCCCACCCCATGACTAAGGCCTGGAACAGAAATAAGGTTTAAAGGCTTTTCAGGCAGTAGTTATCAGGTAATCTGAAATACTTGATTTATAACTTCTCTGGTCATTTCAGGCATAATGACATGAACCCTCTGCATACTAAAGTGCTTTTAGGAATACAGTGAACATCCAGTTCTGCAGTGGACTGTCATGAGTGAGCTTCTGAAGCAGAATACAAGGAACGCTTGTCTGAATGCAGTCAGAGAACTCGATCTTTCATTTTGAAAAGTGGAATAAAAATATTTAATTTCCCTTAAGGAAGATAAAATCCTGAGATTTGCCCATAGGTTCTTCTTCTAAAAGAACTAATGGTTTAAATTAGTTGCTCTCTCATGCAGGTAATACAGCATAGTACTCAAGTAAAACAGCCATTTCTACAAGTTCTTTTAGTTGAACTTGTAGCATTAAAAGCATTAAATAGTCTAGTGATATTCTCATTGAAACCATAATCAAATAGGTACCATAAAACATAAAAACCCCATATTTGGCATTTGAAATTTAAAATTTTAATGTTCTCTATTTTATTTACATATTAATTCACCAACTAAGAAAAAACAATTATTTAAATAGATTACTAAAATCACAGAAATACTCCATCAACATGAATTGGTAACAATCACTTAGAAGTAGATCGAAGTAGTATTCCTGAGCTTTGTAATTTTAGAATTACATTTTCCTGGAAATTCATAAATGTGCTAATTCATAAATTCATTCATATGCTATGTGAACTCCAGATAGGTAGTTCCTTAAATTATATTTTATTTCCAAGAGAACGTAAATAGTTGTCCCCTTGAGTTACTACAGAGTTGCAAAGTATTTAATTAAGTGCAAAGACTTAAGGACACACTTCATTTGCAACTCCAATTATTTACCTTTATTTAAAATTGATAACTTCAAGTTATAAATGCTTAAATGATTATAGGATTGGGACCTTTTATATTAACTTGGAACAAAGGTCTGTAATACATTTTTTTCAGAACTCAGTTTACTCTCTCTGTTAATATGTGCCATTAGAATAATCGTATTTCCATTACTGAATTACCATGTTTTCCAGCACCGTCTTCACTTCTGTACTTTTAAACAAAAACACACACACTTATAAACCAAACCTTGATTTATCCAAAATTACGAGTTGTGTAGTAGTTTAAACATAAGAGATGCATTGGAAATCTCTATTAAAGACAGTGCAGTATTCAAAAAATCCTAAGCATTGGAGAGATCAGGTGCACTGGTGTAAGATTTATCCCTTTGTGCAAATAACATTTATCCAGCGCTGAAAGGGTGTGTTTATATGTCACAGGGTATTTACAGCTGTGTCCAGCTGATTCCTGGAGTCGACAGACAAGCAGTGCTTCCTCTAGAAATGAAAGAATTTTTGTCCAAGTACTGAGCAGCAAACGACATTGAGTGAGTACTAAAAGACATAGTTAATTCATGGGATATAAATGCTTCTTCATTATTATCCTGTGCTATGATTATTAAGTTTTACCTGTACAGAGGAACACCAGAAAATCTTTCAAATTAGGACATGCTATTTCTCCAAACATTCCTTCACAACACACAATTAAAATATTTCCAGTAAATCTGGTGGCGGTGGAGCCTCAGCCTTCATTTCACCTGAACATCAGTGTTGTCCCCAGTGCTCGTCCACAAAGCCCATTTTAGAAAGCCACTCCCGTTCCGTATTTCCATCTGGAAATCCCTCGCCCCGGCAATGCTTTGAGCAGCGGGTGTTTCGGTTCCTGCGGCGCGGCCTCTCACATCCACAGAGAAAGGGCACGAGCGGCGACAGTAACTCCAGCGAGTGTCCCACCTGCAAGGGCTGCCGCCTTTGAGGGCTCAGTTTAAGGGCCCTTTCCAGGTCTGCCTCCTGCGAGGCAGCCTTTTGCAGTCCTCGTCCTCTCCACATGCTTAGGCAGGACAAAAACATAAACACCAAAACGTGTATTCTTTTTCCAAGAGAATCCCTTCTTCACAAATCCTCAGCGCAGGCTTAAGCGTAAACCTCGGTCTCGTTCCGTGCACCAAAAGGCAGGGAGGAGGGGGAAAATTAAAAAAGGGAAAAAAAGAGAGGGTCGTGCAGCAGTCGGAGGGGTGTGGAAGGGAGAGGAGCTACGCAGGAGAGGCTCTGCCGGGAGAGGCGAGGCAAGGCAGCCTCTCCAGCTGCAGCGGCGGAAGCAGCGCTGGTGGAGAGGGAGAGATCGGGCGAGGAGGAGGCAGCGGAGGGAAGGGGGAGGTTGCTGGTGTTTGGCGCCGGTGGAGGGAGTCATTCCTGCCGCTGCACTTCCGGTCGGCATTTTGTTCTGAGAGGGAGCGAGAGAGACACACACAGGATCCTTCCCCCTCCTCCTCCTCGCCCTTCTCTCCCTCTGCCCCCCCGCTCGGTACCGACTCACCGTACCCAGGCCGCCCCTCCCCGCCCTCCTGCGCTCGCACTCTCGGAGGGAGCGGCGGCGGCGGCGGCCCCTCGGCAGCGCTGCCCCTCGGCCACCCTCCGCTCTCCCCGGCTCGGAGCGCGGCTCGGAACCGGTTCGGCGCGGCGCGGCCCGACCTGTGTTGATGTTGTGAAGCAGGCTCGGGGGGAAGGGATTTGCCTCGGCCGCACACCCCCCGGCTCTACATGTTCGCTGCACTGAGGAGGAGACGGAAGAGGAGCCAGCCCCCCTCCCGGCCCGGATTATTGTTGTTATATTATCTCCCCTCCTCCTCCTGCTCCGCGGCGGCGGCGGCGGCCCAGCGGCGGCGGCGGCTCCTCTGAGGAGGGAGGGGGGCGGATTTCTCTCCCCCTCTCTCGGATTCTCGTTGGATTCAGACGCCGATTTGCTCAGGTAATCCCCCCTCCTTGTCTCCCCTTCCCCTCCCTGCCCTCTCCAGCAGCGGGCCGGGCCTCTCAGCCCAGCGGCCCAGCACTGCCGGGAGCAGAGGGGATTAGCTGTTATCCGGGGTAGAGGGGAGTAAGTGGCAACCGGAGGTGTTTATTTCGCAGCCCCCCTTCCTGCTCGGTCGGGTTTGGCGGAGGAGGTTGGTTCGTGCCGGGCTGCCGGGAGGCCCAGGCCCGGCGGAGGGCGCAGGCCCGCCGGCCAGCGCCTTTACTCCAGCTCGGGGATTAGAAAGGCGAAGCGGCTGCTCAGTGACAGGCCTCAACCCGAAAAGAGCAGGAGGAGGAGGAGGAGGAGGAAACAATACAATTAGTCGCAAATGTGCACTGATCCTTTCCCATATTTACAACTTCACCTAGGGCAAGGAAGGAGGGTCCCAGCGCAGACAGCCCTCTGAAGTGGGGCAGGAGTAAGTGGAGGCATAGGAGAGGAGAGACAATGTAAATACTCAGGAACAAAAATGCCACTTGTCTTTGCTATTACCTTATTCTTCTAACCAAGTGTGTTTTGAACATTCAAAAGTTTAAATGCTTTTGGTTTTATAATCTGCAGATGTTTCATTTCTAAATAACATTATTGATTAGTATATTAATGACTTAGTATATTTATAGCATAAAATAGTATTTGAAGGATGATTGACACAACATGAACACCTGCAGACCTAAGAAATACAGATACAATGTGCTAGGCTATCAGGTACTCCACACAATTTTGGTGTCTGTGTCCTGTATACGCTAGAGAAATATATGTTAAAGGAAGAAATACCATTTTCTGCTTCTAGCAAACGGAAAAACAGGCAAGGGATTGTGTGTAAAGTGCTGTGTTTGTGACGTTTAGGGACCAAGGTGAAGATGAGATTTTAACCAAAGTACATGAGAATCACATGTAAATTTATTTAAGTGAGATGTGAGGAATGCTTAAAAAGTGTCATCTTTTCTTGTCAGACTATATCACTTTGAGATCACAAGGTTGTTATTGGCTGTTTGTGTCCATGATGTTTGAATATGTAATAGGCGTCAGTTTTACAGGTCAACTGTATTTTGAAAATTACTGTTTATTAGTCTCAGGTCTTTATAAATAAATAGTAGCTGATTTACAATAAAGTAAATCTTGGACTTATAAGTGGTAGAATTGTAAGTGTTGCTAAAAACTCAGGCACATTTAAACAAACAACCTGTGAACTAATAAAAATACTTCAAAAGAAATTACATAGCTGCAGGAAATTTTAAAATAGAAAGTTTTCATCCTTGTAGAGAGGAATTTTGTTAGTGGCAAACGATTATTGATATTAAATAATTTGTTAAATTTTCTGCAGGGTTTTTATTTGTTCAGGTAGATTTGCTGTTATAATATGTGGTTACTATATCTAATAGAGTAACTTTCTGGTGCATTGTGTTCAGAGTCTTGTAAATGAAACTCTGCTATCGTGCCTGCCGTGTGCCCTGATACATGTTTAAAAGGGTGAAGTTAATATAGCTGTCACGTAGAAGGCGTGTTTTTAATGCTGTAAATCCGTGTAGTAGTCAGTAGCGTGTCCGTGATTTGTATTGGTCAGGGAGCAGTTTGAATTTTAAAAAGCCAGAAGATCCTGCTGAGCCCCAATCCCGGCCTCCCTTCCTCCCACTAATCTCCCATTCCTGTCTTTGTGCTGCCTGGTCCTGTTAGACACTGTTTGCAACAGGGCCTCAGGCCTACGTGCGTGGAGAGGAACCATTTACAGTTCGAAAAAGCAGCTTTTTATTTTTAAACTTTGTGAAATGCAGAGGGAGCCACTAGTCGTCTCTAACTGTCCCCACCTCGGTGTGTAACAGCGGAGTTGCTGTTTGCTTTTGCCCCGTAGTGTGCGTGGAAACCGAGTGTAACTCTGCTGCACAGGAAAGAAAGGACTGGGCAGAAGTAGTTGTAGTTCTTGGGTAGTTTTCATCATCAGGAAGCGACATTACAGCCCTAGCGTTTCTTGCGTCTATGTTTCAGGCAGCTGCTGTTCTAAGAATGTGTTTGTTAAGCTAAGAGTAGTGAACTTTTCTGACTGATTTTTCATTTAAGGAGGGTTGCTTTTAATATTCTCGATATGAGCAGGAAATGAGCTACTGTAGTTACACAGTTCCTGTCAAGTTTATCTTGCCAGGGTTGTGTGGTTGTGTTTACACCACCCTTTTTTTTTTTTTTTTTAAATCGGAACGGATGCACTTTTCTGGGATGAAAAATACTTGTATTTATAAACAGAAATATAAGATGTCTGTTTTTATTTTTAATTAGTTTTTTGGGTTTGTTCTTATAAGCCGTATGTGGTTAATCTTGAATTAGTTGCCTGATCAGTTTATATAGTTTTACAGAAATATTTTAAGTTGAAATATTTATAAGAAAACTTATTTTTCTTTTGAGTTGAATGTTTTAGCATATTTGAGAATGTGTGTGTGCATGTGTGAAACAGGCCTGTGGCACTTTCATACTACTTTTTCCCTCATGTTAGGAGCTGCTACTGTTCCAGTGTTTATCACAACAAGTAGCTGCTTAAGGACAAAGTATTTATTTTATTGATGTTATGGAAATAAAAAATTAATTATTCTCAAGTTGTTAGTTGTAACTATTATTTTATCAAAAAGAGAAAAATGCTTCTTTTTGTGTTTCATTTTGTACTTTTGCTTGATTTGTGCATTTTGAATTTACTTCCTCTGCACAGGTTGTTTTTTTCCTCTGAATTTCTTGAACATTTTACCTAAGGTTATTCCAACAAAAATCTCTTCCTGAAATCTTTTGCTGTTGATTCAAGCTGGTTTTATACTTTTTAAAAATCAAAACATAGAAACAGGCTTGCTAGTAATATAATATTTTTTTTTTTTAATTTGCAATGTTTAAGTTTTGACTTAGAAGCAACAGACGGATCAGAGAAGCAAAATAATATACCTAAGCACTTTTGAAAATCTTTGTTCTACATAAGAGCACAGGTACCCCATGAAACCTCATGCTTGCGACTCAGTGTACATAAATGTTCATACAACTCTTCTTGCAGAATCAAGGCCATAGATAGTAATTTCCTTAGGAGAGAAGCTTTTTATTTGTTTCTGTTGTTGTGTTAGTGTGATTATCAAGGTAATATAACTTTAATCCTAGAGTGTTTCATATATATAGTCCTCTACAATATAAATAAATTATATTTTGGAGGATACTAGGTGAAAAATATGCATTGATTTAAGCTAGAGATCCTATTCCTATTTTTATATGTTCAGTGGCTACTGGACTTAAGTCTATTATATTACAAAATCTTAAACTGATTATACCACATTTATATTAATATTTCATAAAAATTGCATAAGACATATGAAGTTTCTGGATTGCTGTAACTAGAGGGAAAATATGTACTTTTATCCTGAATATCTAGACCTAGGAAAGAAATCAAGTCTTCAAATTCACAGCTTTATAATTTCTAGAAAGTATGTTAGAGAAGTGTGTAATATTAATGAATGTGTTTAATTTGGATAACAACTGTGGGCATACTTAATCAGAAAAATATAGGTAGTGATATGGCAGAATTCATTGACTGGTAGGTGTGAGGTGGGTCATCAGGCATTCGGATAGCTATTTAGTATCACAAAGCACTAAGAATATTTAACGTTTGAAACAGTGGCTATTTCAGTATCATGCCACTTATTTTTGATCTTGTTTTTCATTTGCATTTATTAGAAATAGTTCAGGTTAGATTAGCTTCTGATTTTGAAACATCAGCAATAATGAACACTTAGTTGCAGAGAGATATCTGCAAAGAAATGCTTGAAATTGGTTATACCTGTGTATTGTTGCTAATAACTCTGTACAATAATGATCCCTTTAATAATATAAAAGGAAGTATTCTTGAAATTAAGAAAACAAATATTTAACAATTGCAAAGTCCTTAATATAATTCATCTACATTTGTATTTTTATTTTCTTTGTATTGCAAACATACTTCAGTAGCTGATTCTGACCCCCAAAAGGTGCAAAAGAGAAGTGCTCTACATTGACATGTATGACACCCCATGAGTAAGGAAATTGCATTTGAGGAGATTGTGCAGGACCTGTGTTGTGTTTCACTTCCTGTCCCTACTGTTAACCATGGAAAATCTCCCTAACAAAAGTGGGGGAAGAAAGGATTTTGGCCCAACTATATGTGGAAACTAAAAGGGATTCCAGTCAGGTTGAATATGGTTGTTAATACTGTATTTTGAGGTGATTACTTCGTCTACACAAATAACTTGAAAAGAATGTAAATATCCAAGACCAGTTTTCATGTTGAAGTAATAAAAAATTATAAAAAAGTTAATTTTATGGCCTTTAGAAATGGTATCAGTTTTAAGTGTAAGTAATCAGAGATCTCAGATTATTTTTATATGAGTAGATAATTAAATTTTTCATTTTATTGCTATGGTTTGATTTGAAGCGCTCAGGTTTTTGTAGCAGTGTGTATGTGTAGACATGCAATGCATTTTAGAGGAACAGTGTCAGAAAACCCTAGGCTGCAAAATAGGGGAGTCCTATAAGGAGATAACAGAGGAGCCGGGCCTTTAACTGCACCACAGTATTCAATCCCACCCTTGCAGCCCCAGTTCAGTGCCTCTTCCAGTGCAGTGAGATGCCAGCTGACCACTCTTACAACCTACTTTATGTACTCATCATTCACTGTGTAGCCTGCTGCCTTATTACCTGCTGTGTACATCTCAGTTCTTCAGGAAGGCTGAACTGTTTCCATATTTTAATTTGTAGAGTTATCTCAAAACAAGGTGCTTTGCAGACTTCAAAGAGTTTTGTTTTTGCACATCTGTAAAATATTTCTTCAATTTTATAGATTAAAGACTGAAATGGAATCAAAATAATGAATTAAAAACCTTATAAATCTTATCTATGGTGACATACTTTACTCTTCAGATTTTTAAAGTTACTTTATAGCACTTAGGATGTTCATAACATTGTTTTTGTTGACCTTATTTGTAGTATGTGCATTCTACACTTGCAACTTGTCAGGCTCATTGTTTCTCCTCCTGAAGCCTTAAGAAGTATAGAATGGGTTTTCACTGGAGGCCTTAAATACCTATAAAATTTAACTCTTTCAATCATGCCAACAGTTGGAAAAAACCAGACTACTTGTCCTGAGAACCTAAAAAAGAATCACTGTCTATCTCTTAAAGTTTATCCGGGAAAAGAGAGAACAGGGTAGATCATTAACTCAAATCATGCAGGAAATTAATTGTGTTTGCTACAATATCAAATACAGAGATACAAAATTATTACTGTTGCTCTGTAGGATTACTAGTTCCTGTTGGAAGGTATCCTCAGCATTGGGCTGGAATTCTTGGGGATAAAGCTCTGGCTCTTGGCCTGATAATTTTTGCTTGATGTAGAGTGCTTGAATGCCCACCTCTACACCTAGTGGTCAGACCACCGAGATATCAGTCAGTTGTCAGGCTCCTCTAAGACTATTAGTGAAGCAAGGCTGTTCTGAGGTGTAGTTAGTACATTCCTAGCCAGAAGATTGCTTCCAGGATATAGGAAGTCCAGGCCCAAGTGTGTAATTGTATCAGGCACAAAAGTTCTTGAACTTCCTTCTTCCCCTTTGGCTTTTTGTATCATGCTCAAAGCGTGGCTCAGGGGCTGGTGAGTACATTTTGGAACAGGCAGAATAAGTAGTACTTTAGTCTTATTAACTTAGTTCCTTTCTGTCTTGTGCAGATTTTCTGTGAGAGTACATTTGTGGAGGTTTTTTGTTAGTTTGTTTTGTTTTGTCTGGTTTTGGTTTTGATTGTTTTTAAGAAGAATTGTTTTTCATAAATGTCAGTTTTTGGCAAAAGATACCTTGAATATGAAACTTCTCAGTGAACTTCTCAGTTTTATTAAAATTCCTTAGTAGGAAACTTTTATGTTCTACATAACGTACCTCCTTTTACTTTGTAAGTTTGTGTTTCATGGCGTATATGTCCTGTGCCATATATGGGGCAGTGTTCCTGTGAATAACAAGAAACAGTATATGATCATTTAATCAATGAGTATCACAATGCGGAAGGAACTGAAATATAGGTACAAGCAACTGTAACTCTGACATTTCTTAATGCTTCTGTGCTTGTTTTTGTAGTACTAACCTTTTTTCTCCCCTTTTTCCCCTCAAGCTCACTGAATAACAAACATATGTCTGTGATAATGCAATCTCTATCTCTCATGTTTGAACTTAGTCTTTCCTCTATGCTGACCTCAGAAAGGATGAGGTTGCAAATACTCCATCTCTGAAATTTTGTTTTCAAGTCTTATGACTTAATAATACTCTCTGAGTTTCTTTCATGTTATTTTCCATTCAGATGTGTTGCTTTCTCTTTTTCTTCAGATGTTTTCTGGATATTGAGAATAGGAGGAAGAATTTGGAGGGCTCTTACCAGATGCTATGTACAGCAGCTGAGTTTAAAAAATTGCTGTAGAAAAAATAATCTGGAACCTGCTTTTTTAGTGTAAAAACTGGACAAATTTTGATGAGATTTTCATGAGACTGTGTTGAGAACTTATGGGGAGTTCTTTGTGAAGATCTAAAATATTTTATTTTTTAAAAAAATTTGTTGCTACTTTTTTCTGAAGGGAAAATTTTAAATCTGCTTGGTGATGTGTTTGTTAAGTTTCTAGTTAAGACTAAGGTGATGTAATTGCTTTTTACTGTGTGAATGCTATATTTGCTTTTTTTCTTTCTTTTGAATTAATGGAAAATGGATTTTTTCTTCTAGCATGCTCAGTAATGGTTGTCTCTTCCTGGCAGTTTCTTTTAAAAACTCATGTTGAGGCATAACATGTAACATAGCACAACTTCATTTATCCTGTTAAAATTTGGCAGTCACAAGGATGTGAAGCATTGCTTAACAGAGTTACTAGCTGAGTTTAAGAATGCATGTTACTCATTGCATGTAGGTAGGACTGGTTCTCCTCTGTTTCCTGAGTACTGATGTACTATTTGAAGGCAATGATTTTACTTCTGACTTTGCTAAACTTCAGTCATTTGGGCCAAAATCTTCCTTGTTGAATGAATGCCCTTTATTGACTTATTATCTGAATAATGTTTAAAGTGAGCATAGTTCATTGCCTTCTAAGGGTAGTGATGGAGGAAAAAATATTTTAAAATTACTCCTGACCTTTTTTTCAAGCTGTTCTTTGGGAAAAAGAGTTTAGAATTTCAGTGTGAAATAACTTTTTGCATTAAGGATATACATTTAGTTGCCATTTGAAAAGTTTTCAGAAAATTTGGCAAATTATTAGTGTCTAAAAAATTCCTGATTGTAGGCACCATTGTTGGAAAAACTTTGTTTTCCACACAACTTTCTGTGCACAACAGAAATTTCTTTAAAAGTTCTAAGCAGTGAGATAGATGTACAAACTCTTAGTTTTATGGTTTCCATTCTCTGCTTATCCACAATGCAGATTATTAATTTAAGTGTGTAAAAGACAGGAAGTAAAATTGCAGATGGATGGAGGAAGAGAGCAGTGGACTGGAATTGGACTTAGATGGATGGGGAGGGAATGGAGTTTGAAGGGTAGGAGTTGGTAGAAGGCAGGAGCTTTGAAGTTCTTAAGAAGCAGGGCTATTGCTTAAGATGATCAGCACATCTCCCATGAAGAGAATTGGGAATGTCTGAAGAAAAGACTCTGGGGAGAGACTTCATAGCACTTCTCAGTAGTAAGTGGGACATTTCACAAAAGCTGGAGAGGGATCTTTTACAAGGGCATGTAGGGCATGTAGTGCTGGGACAGCAGAGAATAGCTTTAAGATGACAGAGGGAAGGTTTAAATTAGGTCTTATGAAGGCATTTCTTATTGTGAGAGTGGAGAGATGATGTGTTGCCCGGAGAAATTGTAGCTGCCCCATCCCTAGAAGCGTTCAGGGCCAGGTTGGATGGGGTTAGTGGAAGGTGTATTTGTCCATGGCACGGAGGATGACCTTTGAGGTTCCTTCCAACTCAAGATTCATTCTATTGTTCTATGAAATGACTGAACTATAGTGACTGGATGAAGGAGCTGGTGGGACAGACACAAATGCCCTTAAGAAAGATAAAGGAAGAGCTGTGAAACAGCCTTACCAAAAAGCAAAGGCAAAAATATACTGTGGATTTGCTTGTACAGTCAGAGAAAGCAGTTCAGGGATGAGAACGGATGGGAAGTGTGTTCTTTCTGAGAGAGGCCAGAGAGGGGAAGGAGAAGAATTGCCTGAGCAGCCAGAAGAAGAAAATAAGGATTGGCTGGGCAAACGAGTATTATTTCACACAGAGGAATTCATTGTTTGAGTCGTCCTTTTTTTTTTTTTTTTTTTTTTTTTCCCTAAACTGAGAAAATTACTTAGGGGGAAAAAAAAAGCTCAGAAATTTGGACAACTGCTTTTAAGAGCAAATGATAGGAGGTTCTGTAGTTCAGATTACCTGTATAGGTATATGTGCCACCTTTGTGAATGCATTGTGGTATTCTTAAGTCTGTAATCCCTTTTTTACTGACAGCAGGATATCTATTCCAGCGATTGTGTACAATAAGTTGAATTGTGTTTTTAATTTTTTTAAAACAACAGGTTTTATTATTATCTCCAAGTATTTGCCTTAGATATTATTGATTCTGCCTTGGAGAAAGGGATAAACTCTAGAGATTGCTTTCACTCCTTTCTTTTATGATTAAACATTTCTGATTTTCTTTGGTATTCAGTGTGTAGCCTTTTTCCTGAATTGTTTTGTGTCATGAAGCCCTGCTCCACAGACAGAAGTCTTAATTTTCTCGTAGGCTTTTCTGTGGGCTGTACTGGAATATTGTAATTCCACAATTAAGCTCCACAAATGCTTATTTTAAAAATCTTTTTGACGGTAGTATGTAATCACATAAGTTGAATACTGAGATGAAGAAGCTGCTCTTCATTATCTTTGGAAGTCTAACTGGAACAAGTATAGAACCTTAATTTTAAATTAACTGGCTTTTTTTTTAATCATTTATATGGTAATAGTAGAACAGATTTTGTTAATTTTGGGTACAAATATGACTAATCAGTGCTTGTTCAAATTAGGCTTTGGAGCCTGCAGGATAAAAGGAACACAGAAATATTTGCCATTGGTAATAAAAATAAAATGAGATTCCCAAGAGTGATGTGTTTCTGTTTCCTGCTATCTGATCTGAAGCTTCTTTCCCTTTGTAATTTCTTTGTTTTTACTTGAATTTGAAGTGTCATATGTACAACAGACCTTACAGCCTCACAAATAGACTCTGATTCATTTCCAGAGCAGATCCCTCCTGTAAGCTGGAGGAAGATTGGGCCTAGGGATGGCAGAGAAGTGTTACGCAATTACATAATCCAAGGAACGTGTCAGAATTCTTGGAGGCAAGGGACATTTATTAACTTTTGATTGACTTTGCAAAGATTTTCAGCCTGGAGGTGTGGGATTTCCTGTAAAAGTCTAGAAACTTTTGAGTCAGTACTCAGAAAAAGTAATGTATTAGTATTTGTTGATATCAACTTTTCAATGCTGAATGCTCTGCTTTAGGGGATTTTTTTAAAGTCACGGCTCTAACATTTTTAATAGTAAGAGTTTTAACATACAGCTATGTATTTAGTGTGATGCATTTCTAAGCATTGTCTTGTAAAATAGCTGTTAGAGTGTAATAAGTGAAATTTACAGTCTTGATTTCTACATCATAAAAAGATATTGGAGTGAGATCAAAAAGGGATTTTGTTGTGATACTGCTATTGAAAAGGTCACCCCTTGAATGTCAGTCAAAAGGTTGACATTGAGAGATGCAAAATGGAACTTAGGTCCTCTGGTGCTAAGTAAGGGATCCATATTGGTTAGTTGATACAAAACAGGTATTTTTACATCCCGGAGTTCAGTTTGAATCACTTTATTTGAAAATTATATTCTCGTCTTCATTTTTTTTTCCCCTGTTCTAATTAATTTTCTTTGCACTGTGATGTAGTATTCCTTCAGCAGGAGGAGAAGGAAATGGTCACCTCCCCATAAAATATAAAGCCAGTCAAAGACACTTAAGAGATAGTGACAAATGCATGTTTGAATGTCCTGCTACTGGGGAGGATTGCACAATCTGTCTGATACGTCAAGCAAGTGTTCAATCTCTGTCCTCCTGATGTTTTAAATGAAGTGTTGAGGGCTGTAGGTAGTACACAGTGCCAAGTAATCCATTTGTGTTAGTTATGTTGAAAGCATGTTTATGACTGACTTTCTTACTCTGAAGGTCTTGCCCAGACTTACGTGTAAAACAGGTGTTGAACTGCTTGGTACTGACCTAGACTCAAGCAAGGTTGTAGGGGAGCTTTTCTGGTGATAAGTTAGGTGACTAATGGCTTAGAGAGTTGTAGGAACACACTGTGCACTCCAGAGTCACTATTATAAAAGGTTATTTAGAGTTATGACTCTGCATATTTACTCACTGGGGTAATTCCCTCTGGCATTCAATCTAGCATGATGTAAAATTTGGTCATGTTATTTTCAAAAATAGGTAATTTATTTTTACCATGGAAAATATAATTAAAATATTTGAGGAATTGAAATGAAAATGGAATGGTTAAAAGACTGTTTTGTCTGTAATTCACTAAATATCGTTACATGAACAGGCCGTCATACTACTGGAAAGTAAACATTCTCAGTTTTCACATCATACTATAGCTTTAGCCTGCAACCTGGAGAAAGAATAATGAGAACCATTTATGTAATTTTGTGGTGTATTAAATGCTTGCCTTGAACTAGTAGACTTCAGAATAGGAATTCCCTGGTTTTTTTTTTTTAATTTGTGTTTATTCCTGGCAAATCTTTTTCCTAGACTCAGAGTAGACATAGGATGTCATGGAATTAAGCAAATTCCTAATCATTTCTTGGTAAACAATTCATCAGTGAAGTCTTATAAAAAGATCTGTAGGTGGACTTCTGAAAATTCAACACAAGTCCTGATAATCTGAAGGTATTACATACTCATTTACAATGAATGTTCAATTGTGTATATGTAGCATGTGGCAATTGCACATAACTTGGGTTAATTTAAACCTGTTTCATTGCTGGCTAAGGAAGGTTGGATTAATTTGCATTTTTCATGAGCATTATGTACAATTATTGAAAATCAGCTGATGCACAGTTGACTAGACAGTGTAATCTACTTGGACTAATCAGCTTGTCCAAGTGTGGCTGTCACTCCATGTAGCCCAATGTAAAATTTGGGTGAGAACAGTATTTGCCTGAAATAAAAACATTTAAGGTCTACTATCTGCCCCTACTTACTGATACAGGTGTAAATTGGACCAAGTGTTTTGGGAAGGACAAACAGAATGGATGAAATCCTCATTGTAAAATACACAAATTTTGTAATTCTGATAGAAGATATCATAAAGCTTGTTATAGATATAGCAGGTAATTATTTTAAACAAGAACAGAAACATTGGTTTTATGATGATGCTTAAATACTTATGCTATTTTGTGATGAATCAAACAAAAGTTAGAAAATTTACATATTTTAGTTTTAAGGGTGACCCTGTAGAAAACAGCATCAGTAACCAAAGGCATTAAACTGGCTGTACAGAACTTAGAAGTTTTATTTGCAAAAAGACAGTTACCCTGATAGGAAGAATTTAGTTTACTTTCATGTGCATGATTATGATTTATAAACATTCTGTAAATCAAGTTACATGCAGGTTCATTCATAATGCTTTAAAATTGTACTTTTGCAAATGGATTACTTTCAGTAATCCAGGGTTTACACAGATGTGATTACTAAAAATTCATATCAAAGTATTTGGTTCCTTAAATAAGAAATAACAAGAACCTTAATGTTAGGGTATTAACATACAATAGAATATTTATTTTATTAACTCAATTATTATAGTAGTAAATAGCAGGTGCACACAAGACAAAATAGTTTCTTTTTATTTTTAGATAAGACATAATAATTTTTAGGCTAGATTTGCCCATTAAGGGTAACAATCGCTTTGTGATCCTTAGTATTGTTCTGTGGTTAATTTGGTTTTTTTTCCATAATCATTGTTAATTGTTTCATGAATCTTTGTAAGTTAAAGATGTTTATATTTTGGGGGAATGACGGGGGAGTGAGTTGTGGTCTGGAGTGCTAATTGATGAAATGTAGTGGTCGGCTCCCAGTTGTGATTGCTTTGCAGTAACTCTGAACTCTGAACATAGTTTAATCAATTCAGCACTCATTTAGCTTACTAACACACTTATCAGTGGTGTGTTAATTAGCATCAGATAACTTGAAAGATTTTTTTAAATAGAAAAACCTGTGTAAAATGCTTCTGTATTTGTTTGGGTAATAACTCAGATACTTGTCCTCTGGAAAAGTGGAGAGTTGTCTTTGAGAATTCACCTTAAAATCTTTTAGAAATAAGAATTACCTGCTTGACAGCATCTTAGAAAATGTAGAAGAGGGTGTTTGTTATGAGTAAAGTAGAAATAATTAGCAGTGGGGGGAGCTCAAGTTCCTTGTAATATGAATCTGGAAGACACAAAAATAAGTGAATGTTGGATTATATGAGGTAGGAGTTCAATACTATACAGAATACTACGGTCAGTATAAATTTGTGTTTTACACACTAGTATTATCATGTGTGCCAAAGCATGCAGGTAATAATCTCAAACATTTGGCCTGGGAAGGCCACTTGTGATTCTGCAGGCTCTAGTTTATGGTCTCCCATGGCAACTGTTAAAGAGGAAAAAAAGGATTATGAATTAAGATGTGTCCCACAATCATATCCTGTGAGTTTAATGTGAAGAAGTTTTTTTTTTCTGGATATAAACAACCTGTTCACACAGGAACAGATCTTTACCTTGCTGCTCAGGTGCCCTACTCTTTGTTGTATATTTAATCACAGAGATTGGTAAATTAGCAATTATTCTGTTGGAAAGCAGGACAAAAACTCAGTACTGTCATGGCTTGGACAAGTGGCTACTAATGATTAGTGTGCCTGCCTGTATAGGTGCCTTGGCATCCAAAGCTGCTATTACTATTAGCTATTCCTTATTTCTACTTTAGTGTGTGTATATGTCAGATTTGAGGCAAATCTAAGCTGTTTGAGACCTGATCTGTTTGAGATGCTTCTGGTTTATCTTAGATGACGTGTGAGTGAAATTAGAAGGGTGCCATCCTTAATTTTTGATGCTTCTGAGTTGTTAGAATATTCCCAAAAAGATGTGTAATTTCTACGTCCCCTTTGTGCTAAAATAACTTTCAGTCTGGAAAAAACGCAAATGGATTCTAGCAAAGCTGCAGAGAATTGAGAAGAAACTCCAAAATGAGCTTGTGACTTGAGAAATAATGTTAATGTTTCACAGCAGAAAGATTGAGCTATCGCTCTAAAAGGTGCATGTTATCACCTGCATCTCAGGAAAGACTGCAAAGATCAGCTTTAGTCTTCTCTCAAAGGTACTGCCCTGAACATATATATTTCTAGCAGTGCTGTGGTTTGCATTTTATTCTGTGTTTTTATTAGCATTCATCAGTGATTTATGATTGGCGAACAGCTGTAGCTGTACTTGTCTTGTAAGTCAGTGAGCTGAAAATCATAGAACACTTATTTTAGGATATTTATGTTTAGTTTTAAAGTAATTAGAAGATACAATGATAATAATTAAATTTTAGGAGGGTTTAATTATTTTTTTCAAGATAGGTAAAATTTAGCTCAGTTGACTGTAGCATGCTGATGGTAACACCAAGGTTGGGGATTTGATCCCCATATGGACCATTAATTTATGAGCTATATTATGATCCTTGTGGGTCTTCCAACTCAGAATATTCTGTGATCCTTTGTGACACTTCAGATATAACTTACCTCTATTTTGAAGTCCACTCCCTTCCTAGAAAAAGGGAACATGTAATTGCAAATTATTCTAGTTCGACAGGTTATGAAAATAAAGTGCTCAGCATCCAATTGTGTGACTTCTGTTAAAAAATTAAGCATGACTCACTAATCTAGTCTTCACTTTATTCATTAATTTGATTATCTGCATGGTCAGTTATGATTATCCTTGTATTTGTATTGTATGGTTCACCTTTACCTTGGCAACAGCTGGGACAATAGTGGTGTCTGAATTCTTGTCAAAAGTTTTGTATAAAAGCCTCAGTGAAATTGAGAGCTGTAATTAGGCTTCTCTTGCACAGTAGTGAGGTTCAAACCTTTAAGAGATGGTTGTCAATTAGAATGTAGTACCCAGAGAATAATAATCTTTTATGTTCTTCTATATAAAAGATGAAGAACATCTGTGCGTTGTCAGGAATGGAAAGATTCGGTGTGGATTTTTGTGGTGTGACCCTGTGAGGTCTAATTGAACCTTCATGAAGTAGTTCTTGGGCCTTTGCCTTAAGCCCACAACACAATCACCTGTGCAGCCTGGAACTTGGAACTGTGTACCTGGCCTAAGACATACTTCTTTTGCTCATCAGTTTAGAATTTAGAGATTTAGATATAGGAAGCACATGGATTTTTATTTCATCAATCAATGGTATCTGCAGCTTGTAGAAATAAAGTTCACAAATGGGAAAATGAAAATGTTTCAGTTTTGGTCATTAATTGATGACCAACTTTCTCATATTGGAAGGTGTGACTTATTTATATAAATATGGAAAAATTAGTTGCTGTATATGAATGAGTAGAGACGCATTTGCAGTGTATTTATCCTCTCTCAGGTTTTACCAGCCATTTCTTTGAACAAGTATGGCTAAGAGCACTATTTTCTTTCATGTATTAATGGACCTTTGTCATGTTTTTTTATTTGTCAGCTTCATTGACTCCTTGCTTCTATAAGTGAGAGCTTATATGTGTGACATAATTAGAATATACTTTCTGGAAAGGCCATGTAATTACTTTAGTAAGTGAAGTTGAAAACAGGCTTAACTAAACATAAACCAAGCTGCTCTTACACTGAGACTTACATTACTGCATTTCTGTGATGTCTCTGATTAGTTTAAATATCTACTTTTCAGAAAAGTGTAGTCGTTTTTTATTAGTAAGGGCTTGCTCATCTCTCTCTTTTCCCTCACTTCCCTATAATTTTGCAATTGACTATTTAATCACTAACTCTTGTAAGCTAGTGAAGAAGCCACATCATGAAAGGGTGCTCAGGGAGTACAAGCAAATAAAAATCTTTCTTGTCCTGTTTCTTTGGAGCATTGACAGAAGGTATTGGTTGAGTGAACTATCAATGAGGCTGAAGCTTTGCAAGTATGTGACATGAACTAGATGGTCCATTTCTCACCTTGCAAAATACAGAAAAATGTATTTTGATGTCAGTGAGTTGGGTAGGTTTGTGGGAGAAAACTTGGTTTCTGAGGGAGCATTTGTTGTTGATTTGCAATGAATGTCATTGTTTGTTTTGTGGTATTGCAGTGCTTGATTAAAATATTTATAAATTATTTGGGAATACTTACTTTCAAAATATGTTGCTAAATTAGATCTTGAGAGATGTTTTGGCTGATTGGAAGACATTAACAACTTACACATTTCAATATAATAGAACAGATAATAATGCCAGGATCTTTTATTTTCTTGGTTTTTGGGGTAAGATGGATTAACATGTATGAATGTGTTGTCTTGTTTTCTTACATATATTAAATTTTAGCAGTTATATGATCTATTGAGAACTTTCTCTGTTTGGAATGTACAGTTTTTGATGATACTCTGCTCCAAAACAGAACAGAAACAGTGTATGGCATCTCTGGTTTTTGGAAATCTTACCTTAGTAAAAATCCTTAATTTGACTTTTGAAAATAACGTAGTGATATTTGTGGGGAAAATTCAAATCAAAGTGTGCTAGAGTGCAATTGTAGAATGTAATTAAAGTGTTCTATTTCAGAAATAATGTAATGTTACAAAGCTGAAACAACTAAGTTATGTTTTTTTAAATTAAAGTTGATGTAAATGGAAATACTTTCTAAGATGTGTCCACTTTGACATATGAAAGTGTTCAGTGAAGCACTCTTAATTAAAAAAATTCTCATTGAGTTACATGGATAGGTGTTTGGGAAGAGCATAAATATTTTCTCTCTAGCCACTAAAGGTGAGACAGGTAGGATTTTCACCAGTGTCTCCCCCCGTACTATGTTTATAGGGGTCTCATACACTGTATTGTTATGTGAATAATGTCCTAAAACTTCTGGCCATTAAATTATTTCTATTTCTGTACATGTATAAGTAGCTAGTAGTAAGATATCTTCCTGTCTTGTATGCTTTTTGCTTTTCCAGTTATTTTCTAGATCCTATTATGGTCCATTTTAGAGAGCCTTAGACAGCTTTGATCTCATGGATTATTTAAAATTTTTGCTAAATAGGCAGGTTTGTTAAGATATTGCAGAAGATGCCAAGGACTTCAGGTGAAGATTCAGTTGCCTTGGCACAAAGCATGGGGTTTGTTTTTTTTTTTTTTTATGGTCCATTTTAGAGAGCCTTAGACAGCTTTGATCTCATGGATTATTTAAAATTTTTGCTAAATAGGCAGGTTTGTTAAGATATTGCAGAAGATGCCAAGGACTTCAGGTGGAGATTCAGTTGCCTTGGCACAAAGCATGGAGTTTTTTTGTTGTTGTTGTTGTTTTTGTTTTTTTTTACCAGATACGTTTTTGGAAAATACAAGACACAGAGAATTAAGGTGGCCTTCAGTCTGTGGTTCAGTTTGATATCTCTCATCCATAGCGCTGTCTGCTATATTTTTTTTGGCCAGGTTCATATGGCAGAACAATTGTAATATGAACATCTGTCGTTTTTCATCTCCCCAGTTTTGAGCGTGCTACATTTAAGTTTCCCTAAGCTAAAAACAAGTACTCTGGATGCAATGATTACATCAAGACCAGCTAGGTATACTGTGGTAATCAACGAAGTTTAGCTGAATTTACTAATTTCTTGTATTGTAAAATTGGTGGTTTAATTATTCTGGTTTGACAGCATAATACTAGGGAAGCATAAAGACTATAAATCCAAGCCTTTATGATGCAAAATAAAATCTCTCTTTTCAGATCAAGGAAGTTTATTAGGAATGACCATGCTTAGTTAGTGCACACCCTCTTCTAAATTATAGAATAGGTACTTTGTTTATCTGAAGAGCGATACTTTTTTCACAACAGGTAGTGCAGAAGCTTTGCAATTACATTAAATGAGTCTATTAAACTAGTTGATTCAGAGCTGTTGATTGTAGTGAGAAATAGCTGATATGTATAGCTGTGATCTTCTGACTCTCCAAAACTGGAAAAGTAAGGAAAAATGCTTTTACTCAAAATTAATTAATGAAACCTCTTTATCAAGTTTTATTTACATTTTGTGGTAAGAGCCTCCTTA
Organism: Passer montanus; assembly: GCF_014805655.1. Lineage (NCBI taxonomy): Eukaryota > Metazoa > Chordata > Aves > Passeriformes > Passeridae > Passer > Passer montanus. The sequence continues at coordinate 2,326,349 of NW_024366815.1, forward strand.
ACACTGTAATTTAATTTGAATCAGTGAAAAGGACAGTTTTTCAAAAGATTAAATATCTGTGGTAATACTGTTGTATGCAGTCACAACATATTGACTGAGGAGTTCTTTCTGGATTGTATAGCTTTCCCTTCCCATATTTTGTGTTTGAGGTGGGAAGTACAGTTTTGCATTAGTTTTAAATCATATTACCAAATAGATTGTCAAGTGCAGGAGTTTAACTGTGAAAAACATTAATGAAATCTGAAATCCTCTAATAATTTTCTAGTTTTTAGTTCTTATTTAGACATCATTTTGATATTGCTTGCCCAGCTACCCTTGTAACCACGGCTTTGATTTACTGAAACTAAAAAAGTTTTTATTTAGGTACTATTACTGGTTATAAATTTTTATGATTAGCTTGATATCATTAACCTTGCTTGCATTATCTATCTGTGTGTGTGTCTGTATATAATACAAAGAGAACTAACAAATGTATCATTTGAAAACTGGTTTGAGTACCAGGCAGAAAAAACCCCAGGCAGTCAAGCTATGATTCTTAACAAAAAATGTATTGATTCCTGAAAAACAGCCTTTCAGAATATTTGATTATTTCACTACGATTATGTCAGTTGCCTTTCAGTCTGTTTTCTGAAACAATGGGGGACATAAATTACTGTGTTGGAAATCACTTTATGATTTTTCAATAAATAATCTATCCAACTGATATTAAACCAGTGAGAGACATACTATATGTCAGTATTAATGGTAGTCACTCTTCTTTGTACTTGAAGTTGTCTCTGAGTATAATTTCACAGCTTTTCAAGTTCTTAGCTTGAACAGTGTGCAAAACAGTACAATTATGTAGAAGGTGATATAACTAAAAAAGTTGGGGGAAAAACCCTTTTTAAAAGGTTTGCGACTTTTAAATTTTCCAGTACCTTCAGTAGAGAGTCGACCTGGCTAGTTAGGGGTCATACCCAGCTTTGAATCACAGAAGTGTTTTGGTTGGAAAAGACTTCCTAGATGGAGACCAACTGTAGATTGAGTTCAGCCATTCCATAGCTTACACAACTTGTGCCTTTTGACTCTTGAAATTGTGTGACTGATTAACTGTTAATTAAATTATTAAGAAAGAAATTGTTAAGAAACACTTCTTCTAACTACTGCTTGAGAGATTTTGGTTGCATTGTAGCAGAAATGTTGTCAGTAAGAAATTTTTAAGTTAACCACTAGAATAGCAATACACTGTGTTGACATGCAAACTGGTATTTTAAAGAATGTATTGCTATATTCTGTTAGTTAGGCCTTGCCTTAATCATATATTTTGCATTTGACTTGGGATTTTCTGTGTGCTGAATAGGTCTCTCACTGAATTCTTGTGTAAGTTTATGTATTGTATTTGCAGGGCCCCTAGGCAAAGGAAGGAATGATGAATCTGACTCCATGTTCTCAGAAGGCTAATTTATTATTTTATGATATTATATTAAAGAATACTAAAGTATACTATACTGGAGAATGCAGAAAGGATACTTACTGAATGCTAAAAGATAATAATGAAAACTCATGATTCTCTCCAGAGTCCTGACATAGCTTGGCACTGATTGGCCATTGAGTCAAAATAATTCACAGCAGAAACCAGTGAAACAATCACGTGTTGATAAACGATCTCCAACCACATTCCAAAGGAGCAAAACACAGGAGAAGCAAATGAGATAATTATTGTTTTCCTTTTTCTCTGAGGCTTCTCAGCTTCCCAGGAGAAAAATCCTGGGTGAAGGGATTTTTCAGAAAATATGAATGTGACAGTTATATTTTTTAAAAAGTCTTATGTTAAGAGGTGAAGGTAACTACATGCAGTAGTATGTGCCTCTCCCTGTTCACCACATCTTCTATTAATCAGTCATGTCTGCCTACCACCCCTTAAAACTCAAGACAACTTTCTGCTCCTTTACATGCCAGTGAATACATCTGCAGGATCCATAAATATTCCTGAGAAATATTTCTATTGAAGCCCAGGCTGTACTTGCCCCTTCATTGAAGTACTACTTAATTTCTAGTATTTACTGGTGCTGTTGTTTGTGAGTAATGAATCATCTTGGGGTCAGTAAGCTTTTTGAAGAGGATTACTTGACAGTGTTGGGAGTTCGTGCCAAAATATTCCTGACGTTTTACACAGATGTTATGCTTTAGAAGGCCTGTATGCTTAATTTGGAGTTTTGAGGTCAGTCTGTCCACAGAATATAATTCAAGTTAGAGAAGAGCTTGCTTTTCATATCTGAAATAAGAACCTGTATAAAATTAGCCATTTTCAATTAACAGTGAGGATTAAATTGAAAGTGTGCCATATATTCTTCGCAACGTTGCATGGGTTAAATATCTACATATATACACAGAAGTTTCAGACCTCCACTGTAAGTTGTTTTCAGTCAGTTTATTCAATAGACCAAAACAAATGAACTGTTAGGGTTTACTTGGCAAGTGGAATATCAAGTATAGTTTGACTTTGGTTCTTCAGAGGGCAGCATGGGTAATCCTTCTACAGTATAAAAGTAGAAACCATGATAATTTTACTGACTTTCCAGTCTGCAGTAGTAGTAACTTGGTGAAGTCTTAAGTGTTTTTCTCTTAAGTAGTACCAGTGAAAATGGCCAGAGGTTCCAGGGTTGTTATGCTGCTGTGCTGCAGTGTAAGGTAAGGTTTCATGGATTCTGCCAAACAATATTATAGAAATTCTTCAATGACCTAAATGTATTTTAGTGATCATATGTTTTCATTTTATAGTGATTATAGTTTATGGTTTTATTATAGGTATATAAATTTATATATTGTCAGGTATGTGGGGACAGTCAGAGTGTTTGACAGTTGCTGAACACTGTGATATGAGTATTTGAAGTGACCAATTTCCCCATATGGACCAAATTGCAATAAGATGGTAGAAACAGGTGAAACAGAAATTACCTGCTTTGGATCACTGGATAGTCTCTGGAGCAGCTGGAGTTGAGAGGCCTTTCATCAGAGTAATTTTCAACATTGATTATGAAGTTGCCATGAACCTTTTCTCTCTTTGTGTGGGTTTCATTTCTTTACCGGGGCGGGGGGCGGTGGGAGTGGGGTGTTGTTTGGTTTTGTTTTTCTTTGTAGTTATATATCTGAGTTTTTGTGTACATCTCAGGTTTAAATTATTACTCTAATATTTATGAATTTGGAAATACAAATAAATAGGACAGAATTCCCTCTATCTCTGCTCTCAAACATTATGTCGTTTTCTCACCACTGCCTCCACCGACACTCACATTGATGTGCTGTATTGCTGGTGTCCTGTCTTAAGAGGGAGCAAAAAGAGCAGGATTAATCCTAGTTTCTATTGGTGTTTATCTTTGCATGAAGCAGTGGGACAGTATGGAAGGAAAGTGAAAGGCTAGTGAATAGAGCTGAGAGAAAAGTAAAGCAGTAAGAAGTAAAATAGTTGAATTTGAGAAAAAGTTTTTTTGTAAAACAATATTTTGAAGAGTTGCTGGTTACAACAGTAGTAGGAAAGGAAATATACAGAAAAAGGCAAATGGAGATAAAGAAATGGTTAGCACCTTTCTGCTGTTCATTTGCTTTTTTTCTTTAGAGGTTGGAAATATACAGAAAAAGGCAAATGGAGGTAAAGAAATGGTTAGCACCTTTCTGCTGTTTCTCAGTCCAGCTCCTAATAGCATTAGAAAATTAATCAGAAAATTTGAAATTTCTTGAGTACCCCCTTTCAGGATTAGGTCATCTCATTCTTACCCTCCTGTTTGTGTACTATATTGTGCTGTCTCATTGAAATGAATAATGAATTGGAGACAGTGCTGTGAGAGCAGTAGCTTTTAGTGGCAGTCAGTTCAGCTGTTACATGGAACTTTATCCTGTGCTTTGTGTCAGCACCTTTAGTGCTACTACTCTCACTCAGCATCTCCCATTCTCAGGTTGTCCTGCATTTATTGTTTTGTATGTTAATTTCTATTTACTCTTTCTGTTTCTTGATGTGTTAATTTACAGAAGGCTATGAGACTAACTTTTGTCAACTGATGCTATTTCATGTTCCTTTTTTTGTTTATGTACACAATACAGTAAATTGTTAAAATGCTTTTAGACTGTGAACTGTCTAAATTTTAAATATATTAATAATTCTGAAGTAATTTAGATTCCATCTTTAATCTAGCCTACAATACAAAATGTCTTTAATCTAGTCTACAATACAAAATGTTTATAAAATTGCCACACTAAATCAAAAGTAAGTGAAACTGAGATATTCGCGAAATATTAAAACACATGTTTTCTAGGCCTAAACTTCCATTGTCAAAGCATGATAGCATAATGTTTTTGTATATTAACAGAGAGAGGCTTGTTTGCACTTTTGCTATATTTGAGTTGCAAAGCTGCAGGAAGTCAGCTATGACCATATTTCAGCAGGTGCATAGCAGTCTGAAGAAGAGACCTAAACCAGAATATTGGCAATATAAACTCATTCAGCAATTTCTCAGGAAAACAATCAATTCCATACCTGAAATAAGTAGTTTTTCAGAAGTGGTGAAAGAGTAAGCTGATCTCCTCAGCTATGTGGCTGCCTTCTAAACCAAAAGTTGCAATAAGTCTCAGGAAAGATGGGGTAATTTGTGGGTTAATAAAATAGGTAAATACAGTTATGTTTACAAATGTCATGGTTAAATCTATCCCAGCTAAAACCAGCACTTTCGTGTATACAAGCCGTACCTTGCTCAGGATAATCAGCAAGTGTTCTATGCTTTTTAAGGAGAATATAGTTCAAAAAAGATACCAGGGTGGAGAACACAAAGGACTTGTGATGTATCTAGGAAATTTACTTTGTATACAGAAGACAGAACAAAGCATTCAAAGCATTTGACTGTTAGTATGAGAGGAGCAAATGATAGAGGAGGCTGGCCTTATTGACAGTGTGAAGGAGATGGAATCTCCTCTTTGTGATGTGAGACAAAGCGTGTAAGTGCTACGGGAAAAACCACAAAATCTTGCAGCTGTAACATTGTGGGGTAGATATGGAGGCTAGTTGAAGACAGAAGATAAAAAGGTGGGCTCAAAATGCCATAATGACAGTTGTAACAATTAATTACTCTGTAGGGCGTGAAGACAAAACCGGTCTGAAAACACAATGTAAATGACACAATCAGCTAAAATAAAAGATGACCGAGTGGAGCAATTGTGGCAGAGGGCTACTGAGATGGTTGGGGGGCTGAAGCATGAAATTTAGTAGTAAGAATCTGAGCTTTGGTTGTCGTGGTGAAGAGAAGGCTAAGAGAGGGATTGAAATGCTTTCTTTAAAACGTGGCTGATAATGACCATTTATGTAGGAGGCAAGGCAGACTCCTCTGAGGGGCAAAACAAAAGAAGCAACAGCTGCTGTTGCAATAAGGGAAATGCTGACTGGATTTAGCTGGAAAAAATTCACAGTGAATCCCCATTCTTGAAAGCAGATTTTTATTAGCATGGTCCTTAGCAGCCTGGACATAACTGAGATTGCTCTTACTTTTAGCAAAGGGTTGGTCCCTTTGACAGTAAATGGGCTAATTTTTTGCCAGCTTCTGTTTAGAATCATTGTCTTTACTTAGTAGCAGCAGGAGGTACTGAGAGAAAGCTTTGTTAAAATACTGGTCAAGTTCATTCTTACTTGGTTTATGTATTCAAGGTAATCCACGTGTGAATACAAAGTTTCATCTAACTGTAACATTTGGTAGTTACTTGCCTGTCTGAGGTGAGTTACAAGGTGCCTCTCATGGATTTGATGGAATTAGATATTTCAGTTAGATAAAGATGTTAATCTAAAAGTTAGCTTTTAAAATATAATTTCAGATTTCTAGATCTGATTTACTGTGATTGCATATCCAGTGTTTGAAATTCTATGTTTAAATGATGAAAGAAAGAGTACTAAAGTAAATCATTGTAATAAAATAATTTACCTAGAGGTGTTTCCTGCTGGGTGTTACTCAAAGCAGTCATAATTAGAAGCTCTGTTTTTTCCTTATATTTTTATTCTTTATTTCCAGTTCTTATGGATGTACCTTTTTTGTAGATGGAAAATATTGCTGTGTCTTAAACTCAATGTTCTTTCACAGTAGTGATAGCTAAAGAATATAATTTGGTATTTTCTAAAGGACATGCTTTATTTTAGCTAGTGAAAAGTTATATGCCAGTTAAGAATCAAATTTTGTAGGTTAGCACAAGAAGGAATGCACTGTAATGTAAAGCAGTGTTAGACATTAAAAGATAGTTATAAGGAAATAAGAGTTCTGAAAGATGAATCCACAAGCTTTATAAAATAGAAGCTTGTTAAAAACCCATGAACAAAAAGAGTTAGCACTGGTGTGTATAAAATTGCTATCTATTGTCAGCATATGGAAGATTTGGAATACCTGTCAGGATACATTTAATGACCTTGAGAGCTGCGGAAATAGAGGTAGGATAAAATTCGAGTGTGAAATATTGGTACATTTGAAGATTTATTACTAGAAATTATGCTATAATCAGACAGCTTTTTGCATGGTATATCAGAGGAAGCATAAGATTTGTGTATATTAATGTTTTTACAAAATACTTAGTCCTCTGCAAAAACACACTATTAAAAAGCATATGCAGTTTTTTAATCTGTCAGAAGAGGCATGTCTTTGTAGAAATATTCAAGTATCAGTATATGCATTGGCATGCAATGTATTGGTGTGTGATCCTTATGGGCTCAGGAAAATAATGAGATGGTAAAGTGTGGAGGGTAGTAAGAAGGTTGGGAAAATTTATTTTATGCAAAAACTTATTTTCGTAGCAAAGGGTTCTCAGCATAAGTTACAGCGCAGCCAAGCTAATTTAAACTAATTATAACTAATTTGTTTACATGACTTCTGGGCTACAGCTGGCTCATGTCTGACAAGCTCTGAGTGTTTACAAGTGGTACTCTTAATATTTGACCTACTCATGCAGCAATTCCCAAGCCATTTTTCTCTCTTGTTCTATTTCTGAGCTTAGGATAATGTTTTGGGGTGGGTTTATTTGGTATTTTTTAGTGTTTTGGGTTTTTTTTACTGATTCTCTTGCTGTTAAGTTTGTCAAGACTATATTCTACTAATGTTCTACAGCTCTGTCTTTAGGGGCTTGAGAAGAATGGTACAAATGGGCACTAAATTTTCTGGAAGGATTCAGATCTGGAAAGGAGAGAAGATACCAGCCAAGAATATGCAAGAAAAAGGGAACATGAATTGTATAAAGCTCTAGAATGCAAAAGAATTAGATACTGGAATTACCTTCCAGTAAGAATGATGAAGGCAAAATGTTTATGAAATTACTGAATGCTTGAAGTACATTATGTGATGTAAATGATAATGGTCTGGATTTCATGATCAGGGAAATCCTTGTTCTTAAGAAAACACCATGAAAAAAAATTATTTGTGGTGTGAAAATATGCAATCTAACAAAAAAAATTAACAAAAGTTACAAGAACCTGAATATCCTATGGGACTAGTATATTTAGCAATATTCAGAGTAATAGAATTACTGGTAGTTTTAGACTGGAGTTGTCTTTGAATGGGAACTTAGTATCTAATTTATTCTAAATAATCTTCTAAATGTATACTGAATTTTTACATTGATAACTAAAATTTCTGTTCTTTTGTGAAGTTGGTTTTTGGGGGTTTTTTGTCTATTGGGAATGTAGAGTCATTAGTGTGACTAACAGGTGAGATTAATTTGTCCCCCTCACTTCGATCAGCTGGAATTTACTATTCATACATAAATCCTTTGGTGCTAATAGGATTAAGATTTCTGAGTATCTTAAGGAGGAAATGAAACAAACATTTGTAGTGTTGAGCTGTTTTCATTGAAGGATTTTTGCAGCTGTAATGTAGGACCAATGAAGTGGTGTGTTTGAAAGGAAGACTCTGATTTGATGGTGCTTTTGAAGGTGGACACTTAGAACACAAATGCATTTGCTCTGCATATTGCCTTTCTTTGAAAGGAGTACATTTCAAAGGAATGGTTTTGATTTGTAGTTAAAGCTGCTATAGGAGCTATTATTTTGAGATACAAGAATGGCATTGGACTATGTGATTCACAAAAAAATCCCATAGTTGAGACCCTGTTTTGGAAAGATTGCTTTCTAAATGCATATTGTATCACTTAGTCTCTTTACAAAAACTGTTTCTGTTGCCGAAGTGCATTTCTTTGTTTCAAAGTAACTAACTTGGCTGTTTCTTTTCTGCTCTAAAATAGTTTTGCTCTGTTTTCATGTATACCCAGATGGGACTTCAGTTTGTGAATGCTTTTGCAAATAACCATGTTTTAGAAAAGACTGTGGAGAGAATGCAAGAAGCTGAGTATTTTTGTCTTCTGTTTCTGTATATCTTAGATATGCCATCCCATTTCTTTACAAATTTAAAGAAAAATTGAGGCATCAAGAGGTGACTTTGCCTAGATCAAAAATCATGTAGCAAATTATTTGATTGTTAAGAAACAAAAGGAATCACATTCTTTCTAGCCCAATTTGTAATCCCATGCTTTTTTCATGGCTTCCGTCCGTATGCTTGGAGCCAAAGAATGGTTGATTGTGATAGAGAAATCTGCATTATATGAAAATCGGGGACCACAGAGTTTAACCTACACCTTGAACTGCAGCCTTACAAACAATGGTAATGGACATGGTGATAAATCATTCCTAACATTTACCTAACAAGATCAGCAATCCTTAGCTGAGGAGAAAATACTTTGTGAATTCCCCTATCCCAAGAATGCAGTAAACACAGTGAATAGCATCATGATACTTGGCTGTATCATTATTCTTTACTAAGTGTTAATATAATGAAGAGTTTAAAACCACTTGTAGCCACCAGTATGCAATTTCAGTTCCTCGCAGTCAAAAAAGCATGAAGACTTGCGCAGTACTAACTGATTCTGTTGTGCTCTCTTCCCCAAAATTTTTTGATTAATTGGAAATAATTTGAAAATGCATTGGAAGAAAAATTTTTTTAAGTTTGGCAGTAACAGAGAGTTAAATATGTGCAGTTCTTGAAGTTTACAAAATTCTTGTGAAACCAGACAGAAGTTCTACATTTGTAAAATTTGGATTTGAACAAGCAGATTCAATTGTATCAGTGAAGTAAAGCTGCAGATAAATAAATGTAGGTGAGACTTCGATTATATTACTTTAATATTCTAAGTTGCTGTTGGTTATGCCACCTTCATGACTTACTGAATTGAAAAAGCATTTCATGATCCCTGTTCTATTGAATCAGGGATTTGATAAGCCACCTCTGAGTTAAGTTGCTAGTCTGTTCAACTTGCTGACTATAACATGTCACTTTCTGTAGTATTTCCCTATCTATCAAGATAAGTTTCTTAAGACTGTGAGTGCTGTGCAATTCCTTAGCTTAATTTCTTACGAGGAAGAAACATGGTTGTACCAAGTTGTGAAACTTTTCTGTCAGTCAGCTGCATCTGAAAGAGAAGCACAGCTTGCCGTGGCAGGCTTCATGAGGGCTGTTTTGGCCAAACGTGGCATAAGCTTTAATTAGTGCTTCCCAGCCATGTTGTCTCAGAATAAAATCAGTCGTAACTTCACTTTATAGCATTGGCCAGCACCCATGTAGCTCTGAATAAGGAATAGGATGTTGTGTGCTTTATGTAGCATATATATAAGCTGATAAATAATGGTTATCCATAAACTGATAGTTAAGGCCAAAAGGCTGAAGTTCAAGTTGTTATGAATACAAAGCTGCATGAAACAAGTTCTCCTTGGTTCTGTTGTACATGAAATAGTTTATTTTAATCTATCTCTGTTTACAGAGAGGGGAGAGAAACAGAGAAGGTGTTTATGGGTCATATCTAGAGATTCTGATGACAACGCCTTATTTCTTTACATCCCTGGCAAAATATTTGGACTCCGGATTCTGTCAGAATTCTCAGATTATGGATTTAAACAGTGGTTGGTGTAAACTCTCCTGGCAATTCTGAGACACCAGTGTGAGAGGGAAAACCTCACGATATAAGACTACTTTTGCTATTGGGAGGCATGCTCAGAAAAACCCTAGAGGAATTATCTGCTTTGCTAACCTGAAGGCAGTTTTGCAGTGCTGAAATACAAGTTTTTAATTCTCACATATTTACTTTCTATGACCTAAAAAATACTTTTGAGTCTGTGATAAAATTGAGTTTATGTAAACCTTTCTGAAACAAAGTATGTGCACAATAATTTTCTTTTTTCTGGGTAGTCTTTTATATACACTGATATAAATTGGTACAGTTTTGCTTTTTTTGCATGAAATTTTTCAACAGTTGTTAGAATGACAAAAATTCCATTCTCCTCTACAACTGTGGAGTAACTACTATTAGTTTTCATTGATAGCAAAGGGTAGTTTATAAGGAAAACTTCCTTGACTTGCCTACCTTTCTCTTCTGTGTACCTACCATTTGTTTGCAAAAATCAAGTGCTTCAGGTTCTCATAGTGTTGAAAATACTTCCCAGCATATAAATTGATGAGTTTTTGGGGATTTGTAGGGTGAAGATTGAGAGATGTGTTGACTGTTGCAGCTAACTTTCTGGAGGAGCAGATGACTAAAACTAGATTCTCCAGCAGTGGCTTTTCCTCATGTCCAAAAGCTTCAAGAATCATTGATAGATCCTCTTCATTGTCATTATTGTCAGTGCAGTCCATGAGTCAAATGTGGTTTATTTGTCATGCAAAGTAGAATTTGAAATCAAAGAATCATAGAATATATTGAGTTGAAAGGGAGTGCGAGGGTCATGGATTCCAGCTCCTGGCCCTGCACAGCCATCCCAAAGAGTCTCACCATCTGTCTGAGAGCATTGTCCAAACACCCCTTGAGTCTGCTTAGGTTGGTGCTGTGACCAGTGCCCTGGCAAGTTGTTCTAGTGCCCAGCCATCCTCTGGGAAAGAACCTTTTCCTAATATCAGCCTAAATCTTCCCTGGCACAGCTCCAGGCGACATCTGTGGTCCTTCTTGTCACCAGAGAGATCAATGCCTGTCCCTCTACTTCACCTTGTGGGGAGTTTGTAGACTGCCATGAGGTCTCCTCCAGACTGAACAAACCAACTGAGTAATTCTGTGAGGAGCATTCTACAAGGAATCAACAGTTGGTCCATGCAGACTGAGATGAAGGACAGACCTCTATAGGAATTGCTGCAGCCACTGCAGGAGCTTACAGGGGCAAAGGAGAAAGCCAGTGTTCAGAGTCTAAAAGTTCAGCTGTTATTTGTTTAGACCTCAATAATCTGATGAAGCAAAATGCAAAATAGCAGTGTGTGCTGCTTACTGATCAGTAATCGTCTGACCAGCTGGTCACTGCTCTACAGTTCCTTATAAATTGTGCAGAGTGTTGCTAAACAATGTTAAAACTTTGTAAAATATTCAGTTGTGTCCAGAGTTAAAAGAACATGGAAATATATGTCAGTAACTGTACAGGTAATGCAAAGCAGTAGTCCAGTAGTTTACAGTGTAGTTCTTCGCATCCAGAAACCCTGAGGCCGACATTTAAAACTGAATCTTGAATTATTGAGTAGTACGATTTAAAAAATAAAAAAAACCTCCAGCAAAACTACACCCCAAACCACCCCCAAACCCAAAATAAACTGACAAAGCCAAAGCAAAACTATACAACTGCATAACTATCATATGTTTCAGTTTTGCAAGGGTCAGTATTTGTTTAACTTTCTGAGGTAGAATGCCAACTGAAACCAGCAGAAAGTATATAAATTGACAGGGGATAATGCATGGTTCCTGCCTTGACTACTTGATAGATACATTTCTTATCTATACATTTCTTCAGGCTTTTCTTGTTTTTTATAATGTTGTCATAAAGAATTATCTGAATTTACCCATTTGAACTTTATCTGATGGCTTTAACCAGAGAAGGAGCCAATACTGTGATGTATAGGATAGGCTTTTAATAAAGTGTTTTTCCTGGGGATCATCTATCCAGCAGATGCAAGAATTTAGTGTTTTGTTAATCTCTAGATAATTGACATGTGAAGGATGTAGAATGAAACTGTACTACTTGTTGATCAGTATTAAATCAGGAGACAATTTCCCTCTTAAAAGGGAAATTCACTTCATGAAGTGAGATACTAAATCAATTGCTGTTTTGGTGGTAAATTTATATCAATTAGATGAGAAGAAAATTAAAGGATTTATCGTCTATTTCATACTGGTTTGAAAAGACAAGATTTTAGTTACACAGAAATGCTATGATAAACTATCTCAGAAGAAATCTTACACTGACTGAAATCATACACTGAGACCCTGGCTGTTCATGATTTTTAGAATTCTGTTCCAGTGTTCAGAGGAGGAGGATGATGGTGATGATTCAGTAATATTACCCTGAATCTTCAAAATGCTTGATATGTCCAGCCACACTTACTGGAGTAGTTTCACTTATGCGCAGTTATAAATTGTATATATAGCTGCAGATACAAGTCATGGGACAATGTAATTTTTAATTCATAACTTAATTTGTAATTCATAAAATTAGATACATTCTGAGGAATGCTTCTTTTTGAAATGCACTTTATTATACCTGAGTCAATATCATTAGTCAAATGCTTTGGTGAAATTCTTTATCCTTACCAGTGTTTCTGGAATTCAGTTTTTGCATTTGTTTCACAGTGCTTTCTGTATTCTCACTAAATCTTGAGATCTCATGCATGTTGCTGAAGTCTTTGCCTTTTTCTGCAATGTTTTTAATATTTGATTTTGTTATTTTCCAATATAACCAATGTGCTGGTAAAGTGAGCAATTGTATTTTCTGAACCATTGGTGATACATTTTCATCAAATTACAGTTTACTGTGGGAAAACATGCTAGTGGATTTTTCTCCCAGTTTATTTTTTACAGTTACTTTTTTTTTTGTTTGTTTTTGGGTTTTTGTTAGTTTTGTTTTTTTGTCAGTGGTTTTTTGGTTTTGTTTTTTTTTTGGTTGGTTGGTTGTTTTCATTGTTTTTTTCTTTGTGTGTGTGTGTGAGAAGTACTGATACGATTTTGTAAAATATCTGAGAAACTGAAATAGTTCACCAACCAGATATATACTCAGATTAATCAATGTTCCATCTAAAACCATCTGGTTTTAGATGGAATAAATAGGGACATTATAAACTAAAATAGTAGTTTAGCTTTCCTTCTAGCTTTGGACATTTATCCTCATCATTTTTTTAAGCTTTTCTAGTGAGTTTTGCTCACTGTGTGGTTTTCTATATGTCTCTCTTCACTGTCTTGATCAAGTTTACTTTGTTGCTTCCCTGTGTAGAGCAAAGGAAGCATGCTGAGCCTGGTTGTCCTTATATTGTGGTAATTGTGGTGTTTTAATTTGATAAATAAGGAAATTGTGAGAAAATCCCATGTGCATTTAGACTCTTCTTTAGAGAGCAGTTTTTTTCCTGGATAGTATGTATTGCAAGTTTTTTGCTTGTCTTCTTGAATTGAATCTTACTTTAAAAATCATTTGCCATTTGCAAGCTTTCTGAATCAGCACTGTAGAAGGTGTATGAGAATATTTCCACTCAGTCTTGTGCAGATGTTTTGAAGAGCTATGATGTGCTCTTCAGGTATGAGGAAGGGAAGATAGCTGCTGGAGGGTATTATACCGTACTTGTGTAGAGACTCTTTTAATTGGGTCACATGGACCTATGCATGTATTTTGTGTTGTCATGGTAGGGACTTCTGGAAAGAAGGTCCTTGGTTTCCCTATGTACTTGATCAGAAAAAAAGTTCAGCTGAAAATAGTTTTGGCCCTACATGATGTTTTGTAGTCAAGTTGATTCTCATGCTGTTTTAACTGACAAGGGATTTCAACACTTGTTTGTGAGAAGAACACTGGAATCATGCTCTTTTCCTCCTATTATTAATTTCTGAAGCTAAATAAATATTCCATCACTATCTCCTTGTACCTTTTCCACTTCTGAAATCAATGCTGAAAACTCCCAAACCTGTCATGTATGGGTAGTGAATACAAGGCACTTTGAGGCCCTTCATTAGGTGCAGGTTTAGAAGGTGTAAAATATTCTCTTAGCAGTATTTGTGTGTCTTTCACAACTTTCCTAAGAAACAGTCATATAGTTGTAGAGAGGTTCTTTATTCCAGATGCTGTTCACACTATTTCTGCTGTGGTGTTATTTTGACTGCTTAAAATATTACCTACTCTAACAGTACAGACTCCTAGTTTTAGCTTAGGTTTGTTAGGGTTCTTCCCCCCCCCCCCCCCCCCCCCGCTTAAATCTTCAGAAGACAGAAGACTTCATTTGTTATTGGAATTAAGTACCTCATCTTTTTTAGGCTAAGGCATGTAGACTGCAATTCAGATAATGCTGAGTGAATTGCTTAGTGGGAAGAGTCATAGCACTTTTTGGTCACAACAAAGGAAATGAGACTATGTTACTTAAAATTCTTCCTGCAAAGTTACCTTTCAGTTCTGAGTAATGTGTAAAACCCAAGGTGGTAGTGTGAGCTTGAATTCTCCAACAGTCGGTGCACAGATACAATGGGCCACATATTCCAGCTAAAATGCTGCTTTGGAATGTTACTGTTACTGTTACTGTTATGGTTAAAGCCTTTCCCCTCTTCGTCAAAAATTGTTCTGTACTGGAAGGAACATAATGTCTAAAACAGTGAACATCCACACTTTTAAGTACATGATAGTGATTTAATTTATTCCACGTGTATTTGTTTAATTTAGTGGGACAAGAAGAAGACTTCACGTTTCCTGGCAGTAAAATAGAGCTGAAAGGTAAGTTACTGAAGACAGGAAGTAATGCAATGAAAGAATCTTTTAGTAGATACTTGGCACTTACTAGATGTGATGATTACAAAACATAAAGACAGTTTTCTGTCTTAACAGAATGATGTATTTAAAAAAAAAAACAAACGTAGAATAGAATCCTATAATGTTCAAGGTTGGAAGGAACTTCTGGAGGCCATCTAGTCCAATGCCCCTATTCAGAGCAGTGTCAATTACAGCAGATTGCTCAGAGCTGTGTCTTGTCAGGTTTTGAGTAACTCCAGTGAGAGTTTTCACAAACCATCATATGCCAGTGTTTGGTTACCCTAAAGTCGAACAGGTTTCCCCTTAAGTGGATTTTTCTTCTGCTTCCCCTGACCACCATGACATTTCAGGGATACTGAGAATGGTCTCACACTGAGGTTGGCCAGCTCATTCAGCACTCACGGATGCACCTGATCAGGTCCCATGGACTTACTTGTGCATATCCAGTTTGCCTAAATGTTGCCTAGCATGATCCTCCTGTACCCAAGGGTAATCTTCACTGCTTTCAAACTTCTCAGCTGGCCTCAGTGCCAGTGTTTCCTACAGCACAGTCCTACCAGTTAAAACCAAGGCAAATAAATTTAAGTTTTACTTAATAGCACCACTACTAACTCCCAGAATATCAGGAAACAAAAAACATCTCCAGGTAAAGTAGAATTGACTATTGTATGGCAATTGACCAAATTTCTCACCAACATTAGAGTCTTGACAAGAACTGTAAGACTGTTTCCCACTTCCTAACTTATTTTTTTGACAAATACAGGAGTCTAACAAAAATGCAGGAGCTGCTCCGAGCAGTGTCATTTGTGACAGAGATTTCATGGCCTTCATCTGGCAGTCTCAAAAGGACTGAACATCAAACAAACAGGAATATGAAAGCTGTTAAGAACAGTCTCTCAAGGGATACATAGTGGCCAAAACTGCATAGCTCTTCCAATAGGCAGTGAATGACCTTGTAGTTGTACCAACTCCTACTTTCAGCATCTGAAAAAGTTATTTAAATGCCCATTAAACATAAAAACTAATAAACATATAATTGCAATGCTCAGAAAGTAAACTTTAAAATAACTCACAAAGATTCCAAGTTATGGCAGTTTAACTGCAATTATTTAAGTATGGTAAGTATAACTCCAGTTTGTTTTTTTTAAACAGACGTAAATTACATACAACTCAGTTCAAGTGGTTTCTAGAACAACTTACTGATATCTATACAAATGAATAATAAAATCAAAATTACTCAAATTACTTCTATAAACTAATGATCAGGGGGTAAAGGTGAAAGAGGAATAGCCTATTCTTCCCTGCTAAAATCTGACAAAACTTTTCTTTTATTCTACTGCTGAAGAGTGCAGAACTTCACAGTCTGTTTCTAACTAGCACAAATGAACAAGGGAAGAGAGATACTTCATTACAAAGTGTTTTTAAAAAAACTAGCCAAAAGGGACTGGGCAGTCAGAAGGTAATCACTTTTCCTCTGCTTACTGCTTCAGGCTGCGTTTCAAATTTCAGCTATAAAAAAAGCACAATTCCCTAGGTCAACATGTTCAATTAGGAGCAAACTGTTTATGCGTTCATAAAAAGTTTATATATTCATTGACAGAAATTACCCACCAGCATCATCATGTCTTCCTGAAGAATTCCTATGACTGATACCTCCTCTTCCTTAGAGAGAGAAAAAAGAAGGGGGAGAAGGAAAAGTTAAAAAGATACTACTATCTGTATGGTAATGCTATCAGATGAAATTATGTTATAAATTGAAATGGTACATGGACTGAGTCTTATATGGCTTCTTCTGGAGCAAACATCCATCATATCATTCTGGCCATTGCAGGACCTAAACCTGATGACCTCTGTAGCCCATTCCAATCCCATGTCACCCTCGTTTCCTGGACATACATTACAACTGAAAAATACATTTCATTGATTGTCAAACAATACTGTCATTGTAAATAAATACAAAAAATACAAAAAAATACAAAAAATACTGTCATTGTAAACCTGAACATTTTAAAATTAACTTTAAGAATATCCCTCTGTTCTTTACCTTCTCTGTCTCACCTTCATTGAGACATCATAAACTTCAAACATGAAATTAATTTTTATGCTGTACAATAAGGATTTTTGAAATATCCAAGAGGGGTAGGGAAAGGGTTGTGCATGATGATAGCAGTCTGGCAGGACTATGTAATCTGAAAATCTATGGGGAACACTGCTATACCATAGATTACGATATGCTGGGAAAAGACATGATGCTGTGGGCTGTGGTGCACATAAGAGGACATTTAATGATAAATTCAGCATTTTTATGATGCATGTTAAAAATGTATGAAAATTATATTCATGCTTCTGCAAACAAAAGTTTTTCAGCCGTGCATTTAAATAGACTAAATTACAAAACTCAACAAATAAATTAAATCACTGTAATGTATTTACAAGCATAGATGTTCAGAGTTTTAGACATTTTTTTCCTTCCAGCATAGAACAATTTTTGATGAAGAGGTGAAAGGCTTTCCCTGTACAGTAATATTCTAAGCAGCATTTAAACTGGAATTTGTTTTCCCACGTTTATTTCAGAACCAGCAATTTATTGTCTAGATCCTTTATCACCTTTTTGCTTTTAAGGCTTTTGCAAGAGCATCTAGAGGAAATTTTATGTGTTGTGGTGATTTGTAAAATATATGTCCTTTCATGTGTTTTAATTTTACTAATTAAAATATCCTTTTCATTCTTCTTGTTTTTCCTTGGGAAGTCATTAAGTATTTACTAAGTTACTAGGGGTGGCTTCAGAGAGGTGTATTGGTAAAAGTTTTGATGACAGCTTTTTGCCATAGAGGATAAACATTGCTTTGAGTATGAAAAAATACATTTTACAGATGTTAAGTATGCAGTGTGCATTGATACTTCCTTCTATGGAATAAATATGATGGTTAGAAATTAAATTTAGATTTATACCTGATTTCATTGTAGTAGAAGATGCAGTAATTCTAATAGGAAAACATACAAGTGTAAAATGGTACTGATCACTAAAAAGCAATATCACTGTTCATGATATTGCTAAATATCGTGAACAGTGCTGAAAAAAACAGCACTGCTACTGAACTCTGGAAATTTACCTTGAGTTTCATCATCACAGAATGGTTTGGGTTAGAAGGGACCATAGGAATCATCTTGTTCAAACCCCTGTACTGTGGGCAGGGACACCATCCACTAGACCAGGTTACTCAGAGACCTATCCAACCTGGTCTTGAACACTTCCAGGGAAGGGACAGCTACAGCTTCTCTGGGCAACCTTTTCCAGTTCCTTACCACCCTTACAGCAAGGAATATCTTCCTAATATCAGTTTAAGGCTATTCCCCCTTGTCCTGTCACTGCATGTCCTTGTTAACAGAGTTCCGCTCCAGCTTTCTTGTAGGCTCCCTTAGGGTGCTATAGTTTTCCCAGAGCCTTCTCTTCTCCAGGCTGGACAGCCCAAACTCTCTCAAGGCTGTCTTCATATCAGAGGTGCTCTAGCCCTCTGAGCCACTTTGTGGTCTCCTCTGAACTTGCTCTGGCAAGTCCATGTCCTTCATATATTGGGGACCCCAGACCTGGATGCAGTGCTCCAGGTGGATCTTGACAGTGGAGCAGAGGGGCAGAATCCACTCCCTCCCCTGGAGCCCATGGGGCTCTGGATGCAGCCCAGGACACATTTGGCTGTCTGGGCTCAGAGCTCACAATGACAGCTCATGTCCAGCTTTTCATCCACCAGCACCTGCAAGTCCTTCCTCTATGTGTTCTTGGGATTGCCTTGACACATGTGAGGACCTTGCACTTCTCATTGTTGAACATGAACTGTGCTTTAAATTACTACAGAGAGAATTACCTCTTTAAAAACATGTAGTGTGAATCTTTCCAGTTTCCTCAAATTATTATCTCTTTTTTTTTTTCAGGTGGGATTTGTTTGTGTATATCATAGATTATATTCACCCTTCATTATGTATGTTACTCAACTTTCCTTTAATATTTCCATTTTTCCATTATGTGTTAATAAACAATGAGATCTATCTAAGTAAATTTACTTCAAAAGAGATAGACAAACTTACTGGAAATTTTATGGGAGTGACTGACTGCTTATATCTTTCCAAGATTTCTTGTCTCACATAATATTCTGGACATTGAAGCAGCATTTTTGTTACAGGTTTTGACTGGTTTTTCAAGGCTAGATACCAAAATTGCCTTCTGAGCTTAGAACTTGGCATCAGGTTGAGAGCTGTGGCCTTTCCAGTTATTTTTGCATCTAGTTGTGAAATTTCTGCTGCGGAGTGATTTTGAAGAACTTTGATTTTTCCAAGATGAACTGAGGTCTAGTAAAGGCATTTCTAAGAACCAGTACCTTAACGGTGGGTTGGTTGATTTGTTTGAGGTTTTATTGGGTTTTTTTATTTATTAACTTGGAATACAATTTCATCATCATTCATTCAGACTCTGGATAGTACTCTGTCAAATTTTGCTAATTAGTACCATCTACCCTTGGGATATGCTACTGGCTTGCAAAGTCATGCTGGAAGACTGCATTAAATTGAGGGAAATCAGTCAGTCATTGTGTCTGCCACATATTTTCTGTCACAATTACAAAGTCTATGACCATTGCTTTGAAACCTGCTAAAAAGTTTCAGGTGGGTCAGATCAGATGTAAAAGTTACTTAGGAAGAATAGGCGTGTGAAGCAAACATTTTGTTTGTGAATCAGTATGTGGAGTGTGAATAATGGTTAATTCAGCAGTTGAAAGACATTGCATTTATAATTTAAGAGGAAGGTCATTGCAAAAGGAGAAATCTAAACTACAGCTTCAGTCTGATTAGGCAAATAGGAAAGTTTGATACTTGAATGTGTTTCCCTTTCAACTTCATCTGGTTGCAGAAAGCTTGTTTAACCAAAGTTCTTTGTATTTGTCAAAGAGTAGGAAGCCTATGGCTCATATTGAAAAGCATTTAAAGCTGAAAGCAGAGTCTTCTACAGTTCCATGAATCTGTGAATTGAGAAGAATAGAAAAGATTTCATTGCATCTATTAATCATGTAGGAAAAAAAGTCTCTGTCATTATAGTTATTTCTAATATTCTTTAAAAAGCCTCTTCCAATTTGAGATGTTGAGATACTAATTTCTTTTTGTAAGATGCTTTTACAAAGCCTCTGGTGGTTTTTGATTGGTTTGGGTTTTTTATTTCTTATTTACATTAATAGGGATCTTTTAAAAAATATTACTATTTACTGTACGTGCTAGCTGTTTTCAAGCAAATAACTTAGTTTTTGCATTCCATCAGAGCAATGCATGAATAGAATTAAAAGCCAAAAGTAAAAACTATAATATGGAATAGCTTTGGAAATCTTTAGTGTAGACTTAATTATTTGCATAGTTTGATACAATATCTCAATTACTGATGCCCTTTAATTTGGGGTGAACTTTTTCTAGCTGTATATACTCTTGGTGTATGGTTATGTGGTTAATCGTAACTTACTTGGTTTAAAGATTGAGGGTAATCTGAACTTGTGGAGAAGTTTTGCTTTGTTGCTGTCACTGTCAAGATTAGAAATGTTACTTTCCTTGGGGCCTTGCTCTGAAAATGAAAATGGAAAAATGACTACTAGAGTAGGAATTCAAAAACAGAGTATCCTGCAGTCATTGAAAATATTAATTTTGTTAATATAATGTTGCTGTATACTTTGACTTGGTGAATAGGAAGTCTTAGATTTTGGGAAATTTTTATTTTCCTAAGTCTTAATACAGTATGTTGTCTCAGTGGTTGATTTTTTGGATTTACTTTGTTATTGAGCTGATCAGGTACTTCTGTGTCAGCTTTAATAAATATTACAGCCAAAGAAAATAAAATGCATGGTCAATTTATGTCCATAGATTTTTTTTTTAATTGGGAGGGTTTATCTCCTCCCCTCCCACTCCTGCAATTTTTTGGACATCATGGTGTCTCTGCTTGAGTGGGAGATTGGAGAAGATATCCTCCAGAGGTCACTTCCTTCAGCAACTGTGGTTTTTTGGGGAAAAATGTGGTGAGATGTAATGTGCAACCTCCTGGATGCATAAACACAGTAGTAGTAGTTCTCTACTCCCTCCTTCTCCTTCAAAGAGTAAGGAGCTGAGGGGAACAAAGAAGGGAAAACAAATGTGTGTTCTATGTCTTTGGTATTAATTGTCACGAACTGTTTTTCTCTTTGGTACTGAAAGGCATTGTTCAGCTGCACAGGTGATGGCAGTTTGTGGTCCTGTCAAATTTGAAGTGCCTTGTTTTCTGCTGTTCTTTGTGTGGCATACTGAAAAGGAGAGCTTTAGAGAAATATTTGCAATTTTTATGCAGTAACAGGATTAATCCTGAACAGAGATAAATGATAAGCATTTGGAGCAGGAAAAAGACAGGTCAGGGAACAGTAAGTTTGTGTATTGTGCCTTCAGTGAGCTAGATGCTGTTTTCAAATGTTCATAAATGTTTTGGGAAGTGTATCTGTCTTCCTTTGAAGTTATCTGTCCTTGTGCTGTCCTCCACATCAGCAGAAGCTGAATTCCATAACAGGATGGGAATCCCAGTTGGAGTTACTGCTTAGATTTATCTCATTTTTCCATCCACCTCCCTGGTCTGTATGAGTGCACAGCCATGTCTGCACATCCACCTGTCTGAGCAACTGAGCGGCAGCTTTCTAACTCTATGACTCAGTCTTATCCTTGGGAATTGTGTAAAACTAATGAAACAGATCTAAAGGAACAGAACAAAACCACACTAGAGTACTGTGCTGGCTTTGCATTGGAGCCACCCATGGAAGTGATTTTTTCTGAGAGAAGCTGCTGAGAGCTTCTTCTGTGCCTAGCAAAACCAATTGCTGGTTAGCTTTGAGAATAAGCATGTTAATAAGCCAATTAAAAGCTAGATCCACTTTATAAAGTTTTGAACCTGTTTTGTCTTCCTCCTAATCCTATCTCCCAGCAGAAAAAGAGTAAATATATTCTAGCGGGTCCACTGGTGTTTGGCCATTGCTAGACACACCACACATACAAAGACATTAAATTTAAAAACATCCATTTGGGATGTGGGAAAAAGGTCAGCAAAATATAACTTGTTTGGCTGTTTAATTTCATGGGCTATTCAGAAAGCTCTTAGGCCTTGTCTCTTCCAGCCTTGTACTTTGTGGAATGAGGAGGTGGACATGACCACCACGATGGGGCATGTTCTGTGTTTTTCAAAGAAGTCTGCAAATGAAGTTTTTTTCACCACTCCTCAATTCTCAACTCTTTATGTCAAAGTTTATGATCTGCTCTGCTCTTTAAGGTGCAAGTAAGCTACTAGACTGACTAGTTCAATATTGAAATGTTGTAGCTAATCCTCTGTTTTCTGTGTTCTGTGCACTTTTATTATGATTGATAAGTTTGTACCAGAAGTTCTGATAGGAAATGTACAATGTGTAACTTAAAATTGTTCTTATTTCTTGGAAAAACAAATGTGAAGCTAGTTTGTAGGTGTATTATTTTTGTTCAGCTGAACTACTTAAAAATGTATGACTTTGTTCAAATAATTAGAAATAAAGACATTGCTCAATCCTTGTCTACATGACAGTACTTTCGATTTTTTAATGGAAATTAACAGTAGGAATTAATTTAAACTGTTTTAGTTGAGCTACATTAAACATTTGAATTTATATTCTCTTTCAGAATTATTCTTTTCAGAATTCAGTTGGGTTTATTTTACTGTGAAATTAAGTTGTATTGAGTGAGCTCTACTCAGGTATGAAGAAAATTTCCAAACTGGGTTCAGTTAGTTAAGTTTGTTAAAGAAAACAAATCAGATGAATGTTTAGAGAATTTCTATGAAAAGGAGATTTTCTTCAAAGCAGTATGCTTTACTGTACTTGTTTTATACTAACTGGGCTATGGCATTCATATCCACATAAATGATTACCTTTTGGTTTTGCTCTAAATTATGACTTTTACAAGTGTGTTTTCACTGTTGACAGCTGTTCTGTGTTTCTTTGTATTGCTGCAGTACCCAGTGAAGGTGAACTGAGAATGTTTAAGATGGACAGGCTACACATTAGAAATCCTCAAGTTTTTTTTTGCAAAACCAGCATAATTTCATCTAACTGTTCTTGATTGAATATTTGTTTATGCTCTGGCAGTGGTAAGTTTGAAAACTTTGGAAGTTCCAAAGCTTAACCTTGATGGAAGCGTGAGCTTGCCTTAGGCTGTGAGCAGCTTTGATAAGTACTTGGTGGATTTCCTGTGTAATTTTGGTTTAGATGTGTAGTATCTGCAGGCTATCAAGAGTAAGATGTGGAAGATGGTCAGTAAGATGTGGAAGATGGTCACTTCAGAGGAATTTTTTTTTAAGTATATCTCTCCTTTTAATACAGTTGGTGAGTTTAAGAAACTCTGTTGTGTTTTTGCTGCAGCTGTAGGAGAACTCTCAGTAACAACAGAAGTTCAGAATTACACAGGGAACTATGTAGATAGGTAACACTGTGAGCCCATCCCCAGACCTACAAGGACCAAACACCAAAACCAAATGCCAAATTTTTCCTAGCTGCTGAGAGATTCTAGATTGCTACTGTCTAGCCCAAATTGCTCATGGTAAGCTGGTCTTCATTTGAGCTTAGTTCATTAGCAGTTATTCCAACACAATACATCTAGATGTTGCATGCACTATGCTTCAGGGTTTATTAATAACCTTTTAAATGTGTTTGATTTTTTTTACCCCCAGCTATTCTTCATTTGTTTTCTGCGCTGTCTTTGAGTACATTGTGCTTCAGAAGTTTAGCAGACCAGAGTGTATGTGGAATTAGGAAAAAGGACTATCTTGGCTGACTAGTGATACTGTTTCACAGGCTTGTTTGTAACTTCTTTGTTTATAATGTTAATAGGGATTGTAACTAAATAGGATAGGAAGATATTTTTTTAATGCCATAAAGGAAAATGTCAGGGAATCTTGTCACTTAATTGTAGTTACAAAGTCATGGAGCTTCACAGTTTTAGCATTGCTAGGTTGGATGGTGTGTGTATCTGTGTTCAAAAAGCTTATGTAATTCTCAATTTTAGAGTATGAACATTAACTAAAATCGCCTATCAAACATATGAAAAATTAATCTCTTGAAGTCTCCGTGCAGTTACTGTATTTATTAGACACTATTACTGCAGTTGGATCTTTTTTGCAAGTTATCTTTGCTTTTGTGTTCAACCTTCTGAAGCAATATGTTTTTGAAAGATTAGTAATCTTAATTAAACTGTAAAATTCCATTAGGGGGAATTTAACAGGTTTTGTCTCTTAAATGTTAGCATACTTTCCTTTAGAGAGTATATGCTCTGTATGCTGCATAAACAATATATAATACCTCGTGTTAAATGACCCAAACAGAACAAATTTCAGTAGGGAATGCTATAAAATTACAAAAATAATTACATTGCCATAATTGTGCAAATGTGTACAGTAGGACGAATTCTTTGTGCTTCTGCACACAGTCATTAAAATCACTAATTAATTTAATAGTTTTCTACCTATTGATCATTAGTCATCTCTTTATCTGTAAGTCCCTCAGCCTAATAATTTTGGAAAGCATCAGCAAATTTCAGTTATCATTAGAAAGGCTGGAAGCCTCAAGACAGTTTAGCTTGTGAAAATTGATTGTTGAATAGAGGAGATTCTTGTGTTCCCATTGAGAAAGAGGCTCTAGCGTGTGCTGTGTCGCTTCATCCAGCAGCTGAGCTGTGTGGGAGTGGATTTGATATGAGAGAGGGAAAGTGGGTATGTTACAGAGGGCTGGTTGAGAGACTTTGCATGGAGGAACTGCTTCATTGTGCTTAGAGAGTGAGGGGAAGTAATAAAGCAATTCAGAAGAGAAGCATCTTATCTCTCTGCAGTACTGTACAGCATCTCTCTTGTATGTGGGAGAAGTTAAAGTTGAGAAACAGGCAACAGGATAATATTAGGACAAACAAAATAGCATATCACCGATCAATATTAATTGCAGTATGGAGAGGCACTGATGTGTTTTTGAAATGCAGCTCACTAGATCTGTTTATATAGAATTTTATGTTTGTGTTTATTGTGGATTACTAAAGAAACAGTATACTGGTGAGTCTGTTTTCTTAGTGTATATGGAAGAAGTTTGGAGGGATTTTAATTTATTTTCAGAATCAAAAAAGAAGGAAAAATTGTGTGTCATGAAGACTTCTATAAAATCAGCTGCTGCCTCAAGAGATTAATTTCTTACCAGTTTTGTTTTGTAAACTTATGAAGCTTCTGAGAGAGTTCAAGGGCAAAAATGCAAAATTAAAAATTGAAAGAGACTAGTATTAAGTAGGTTTTGGTTCAGTGTTTAATTACTAGGCTTTTAGTTTGGTTAAGTTCCGGCCAAATAAAATGTCAAAAAGTCTTTAAAATACAAGTAAAAGTCAGTACACAATTGTGTTTATGAAAGGGCAGCACTACTAATAGCTAACATGAGACATTCCAGAAAGTTGAAAAAAACCAAGCTGCTACTTCCTCCCTAATACCTGTCACAACTGTTTTATTAATGAAGATGGGTATTGCAACCTAAAGTATTTTCCATTCAGCAGAGCTGACTTAAATGAAGTATTTGATTTGCTTTTACTCTTCTGTACATCCCTTAGCTATTTTCTTCCAATAAAATGAACTATATCTAATATCAGCCACTGATACATGCCTGAGCAAGCACAAGGGCTATGCTTACTCAAAAGAGCTTTGCTTTCTCCATTGGAGTAAAAATTGCATGTGGAAAATGTACTGCAGCTGAGAAATAAATGTATGAGCTACTGAAGCAGGTTGATGTTTTCCCTTCATGTTTGTTTCTCAGTGATGGGTAGTGTCATGACTGCTCCACTTGACAAAGTTTGCACGGTCCCACTTCTCAAGCCGGGTCCTTCTGGGTGACCCCATCCCTCCAGTGTGGCTCTGCATCACACAGCTCAGAGTCTTCAGCAAACTTGCCATGGCTCATTCAGTCCCACTGTCCCACAGATCTGGGAAGCTGCATATTACTGATAGGCATCTGTTCTCTGCAAAAGGCCTGGTCTGAATTTGGGCATGGTCCCATTGTGTCAGCTCCCTTTATTTCTTTCCCCAGGAAGAGTTTTTACAGGTACAGAGCACGTCTGATGCTTATTCTGGTAGAAATACGTGTGCGCCTGCATTAGCGGGTGTCTTTTGCTGAATTCACAGATCAGTTTTGTTCTGTCTGTACTTTCACTGCTT
The DNA here is from genome assembly GCF_014805655.1 of Passer montanus. NCBI lineage: Eukaryota > Metazoa > Chordata > Aves > Passeriformes > Passeridae > Passer > Passer montanus. The sequence continues at coordinate 2,352,385 of NW_024366815.1, forward strand.
GTGCTGGGATTTCTCTTCTTGTGTATTGTGGTGTCACCGCCACTGGTATTACTTGGGTGGGAGAGACATCAGTGTCATTGTTTATCAAATCAGAGCAGCAGAGCGCAAAAGAATGTGGTAGTAATTACAGATTAAGAAGCTGGTTACTTTAATTTTTTTTCCCTAAGGATTGCTTTATACTGGTAAGCAACTTACAATTGTACAGTACAGTACTTTTCACTAAGGTTTTTTTTTTTCTTACAATGATTGTAGTTTGTGTTGATTTGTTTTGTTGTTAACAACAAATTATTAGGAAAACACATTATGCTAATACTGGTTTAGAAGTTGTACTAGGTAATGCTTATCTCAAACGTCTTCATTTTTCATTTGTTCTGTCAGCATCACTGCTACTGCTGCCTGATCACTTTATGAATGAAACATACAGATTTCACTAGTACACACACACATACACACTCTTCCCTGCTTGCACCCTCCCTTCTCCTTTACCTCCACCCACATGCTGCAACCACCTCTTTGGCTGTCAACTTAAATAAGTATACAGTAGCTTAATTTTTCTTGTGTGACTATTTTAACCTTAGCTGCATCAGGCAGCTGACTAATAAATGTTCACTCTTCATTTCCAATAGTTACTTTTTCTGAGATTGAATTAGCTTTAAATGCTTTATATTGCATTTAATCCCCAGATACTTGTGTATTAGATTATGTTTTGTCAACCGTATCTCCTTTAGTATGTTTTTTGAAGTATTTTTGAAAGCATTTAGTTCTGGAAACTTACTGTCATTGTATAAAACTGTAGCTCTGGAATAGAAACCGGAAATCTGCCCTCTTGTGGATAGATCTGTCTGATGTACCTCAGTCACAGTAGCTTACCTGAATGAGAACTAAAGAATATTAATTAATTCTCCTTTGTGATTCTCACTCTTTAGGCATTTTTGAAGGATACTTTATGGACTGATAGATAGCAAAGATTTGTGTAGTAACAAACAAGAAAGGTGGTTTATTGCAAAATGTAGAAGTTTCAAACTCACTGTGAGACAAAGATTCATAAATTTGTGATTCAGGTTTGCTGATTTAAAAGAAAAGAAAATGTCCACTCTTCATCTAAATTATGAATTAGCTAATACATAGTTATTCTAGTTCAATTTGCTTATGCAGATGAAGAAAAGTCAAGGTCACGATGCTGTGGTTATTTCTATATGATGTTATTCAACATATAGGAAACTGAAGCTGCTTTTTAAAGTACTTTCATGCTAAATAAAGATTTCATAATCTAAGCAAAATAAAACAACAATATTTAAAGTACTCTACTTAATAGAATGTATTTTAAAAAGAAAAGCATAGATATCTAATATCACAGCTTTTCTTTAAATTTTAATTTTAATCCACCTTTTACTTCTTGGAAAATATCAGGTCACTTATATATAATACATTGTTTTAAATCTGCAGATATAATAAGTTAAAGAATATCCTGGAGAATGAGAAAGGAAACATTTAAATGTACATAGGAAACTGCCCAGTACTGAGATTGGTTACTTATCAGTGCTTTGCTGAGCCTTTTTGTATTACTGCATAAACAGATTTTTCCTTTTGTTTTGTTTTTTACTCTTCTCATGCATGCACATGGCAAAGCTGCGGAAAACCTGGTATTTTTGTTAGAGACACGACAGTTTCTCAACCAAGAGGAGTGTTTCATAAATGCAGAGCTTGTACCATTATGTGATAACCAGTGGTCAGAGTCCTCTCATCATTTAATTGATAGTTAAATGCTGCAATATCTGAAAATATTACAACTGACGTTTATTTCTATTTCTTATTTTATTTTTACAGGGTAATTTTTTTGTTTTGTTTGCTTGGGGTGTTACTTTTCCTTTTATGCTTGTAGTTTCTCTTTGCTGGATGTCAATGTCTGTACTTAAATTGTTCCCAGTTACTTACTTTCATCCTCTCTTCCTCCCTTAATTTTGCCTTTGCAGTAAAAGAGAAAAGGATCACTTACAAAAATAACACTTTAAATTTGTACTTATTAACCATAGCCTGACTTTTTTTTAATATTACTTTCCTTTCTCTGTTGGTTTGGCTTTTCTGTATTAGTGTATATTATGATGATAACCTTTTCCTGCGTTATTCTTTAGATATGTTGCCATTTCACTGTTTTCCTTTCACTGAGGGATTCTTTGTGTTGCTTCCTTTGTGCACTTCAGTTCCTTCCTCCTGAAAATGTCTTCTATGGTATCCATTCTTTCTTATAAAGAAACAAGAGCATAAATACATATATACTGAATATACAAGACCTCATACATTTATATAGACTGGATTTCTTGTACTCTTTCTGAACTGCTGCACTACAGTCTAATGCACTGGTTAAAAGCCTTCCACTGCAGATCTTCAATAACTAACAGTTTCATTTTTTCATTAAGGGGTAAAAATACTACACTATTTTTAACAATTACTAAACAAGCCTGGCAATGGAAAATTTTTAGATATTGAAAATGATTGTTCTTCTTGACTAATAGTAAACTGCTACAATAGTACCTTTCACTTACATTCTTCTTATATTTGGGGAATGGAGGTATAGAAGAAAAACCCCAATAAAACAATAAAGGTATTGTCATGTGCTGTATTGATGTTTTATATGGAACAACCTATACTGTCTTGAGCTGTCAGTCTTCATTCCCCTAACTGCTTGAAATTTTAAAATCTTAAAATGAATGGATTTTCTTATGTTCTCAGTAGCATCAAAGTTGTAGTTTCACAGGATCTTAGTCTTTGCTTCTGGATTTGAATCCTGCCTTGTTTGCCAGTTTTACAACAGATGCAATTTTGCCCTCAACATGACAGATGTAGTATTTGGACCCAGATATTACTATGTGGTTTCTTCATATTGTGTTTGTTTTGTAAACTAATCCCGTCACTTAATCCCATCAGTCTCTCTTTCTGTCTTGTTTACTCTCATCTGTTTATTCATTTCATCATGCTTACAGAAACTTCATAATGTCAGAGATGGAGTTCTTGAATGGCCATGCTTAGCTCCCAGCTGGTGCAGACAACCACATCCTGTCCCTTCTGTAACATCTGTACAATCTGTCTCTGGAGTGAGTAGTGGTGTTGCTTATCTCTACTCATTTAAGGCTATTGGAGAAATTGGCAGCTCTGATGGTGAAACACTCTGTTCTGGTTTTCTTCTTGCTTGCATTTATGTGCCCATTTATTGTTGTGTTAGCATTGCTCTGTGGCTTTCTTCCTTTGTAGCCTTCTTTGACTGCCTTAGAGAGGGCAACTACATCCCCTCTTGACCTTTGTTTTGTTAGTTAAACAAACCAATCCCTTTTACTCTTCTCTTACAAAGAAAGTTTACTTTTCCCCTGCTCACTGCACTTGCTCCACTCTGAGGTCTGGATCATGCCAGGTTCAGGTTCTTATCATGTATCTGTGGAGAAAGTTTCTAATTTCAAGTGTCTGATTTTGGAGGAATTATTCCTGTATAATGTCTCTATAATTTTCTTTATTATGGCAGTAATACTTGAATTAGGAATAAACTTGAATTAGGAGTGACAGTTTCTCATGTGATGAGGAAGTGAAAGTGAATAGCCTTTTTTTTTTCTTATATTTCAGTGTTTCTGTGCTACATAAAAATTTCCAATAATACTGACTAGTGACGTGGACTTTCCTTTGAAGCAGTTTCAGTCAGGAGAAGTCATCAGACATGACATTTTTATAGTAAATACAATTTACATGTGAAAGGTGTTCTTTAGTTTCTAGGCTTTCAATGAAAACTTGGATTTAAAAAGTGTTATCTCCTGTGGGTTTGTTGCTGCAGACTCATTATGGGACTCTCTTAGAGCATTTTCTTTGATTCTTAAAATTTCTTTTTAAGAATTGCTTATTTGTGGAATGAGGCAAGCACTGAAATGCTGCATATATTTGTATTCATTTAGGGTAAAAAACCCTTGGGTAATGAGTAGTACTTGGAACTGTTCTGATGGGAGTTTTGTCCTGGATTAAAAAAACCCCCAAACACAGCAATCCACACAAAGTATCTGTCTGTAGCATTTTTCTTACTGACTAGATTTCTGTATTGGCAATGTACTATGATATTAATTTTTAAAAAGTAATTTAGGTCAGAATGAGACTGTGGCAGGTGTGGCAAAGGAAGTCAACTCACTGTCAGTTCTGTTTAACCTCAGTTTTTCAAAGATCATGCAGACAGGGTAACTTTGAAAAGGTGTTTTCACTAGCTAATGAAAACTTTGAGCACAAAAAGCCTTGTAACATTTCTTTTCCTTGTCTTGGAGTCTGTATGTATTTATAAGTAGTGGTGCTTGATGTATTGCCGTATGTTGCCATGTTGGGGTGGCATAAGAAAGAATGTTACTAAGAAACATTACTAAGGAAATTATAAGGATCTCTTGATTTGTATGTATTTTATATATAATTCTCAAATTGTTGGCTTGTAAAGTAAGTAAACCATGATTTAGATAGATAAGAGAATGTTAAGAGAATAAGAGGATGTAGATAAGTGAAATGCTTATGTAAGGACTCTTTCCTGTTTCCCAAACTGTCAACACAAGTGCCTGTCTACAACAGGTAACCATATATCAAATTCCTTTAACATCTTAAGAAAAATCATGTCAATTTCACAATATACTAGGGGATTGTAGTGTGTGATGTTTGATGGTTTGGAACTGCAGTTTTTTGATTTCCTTTAGCAGTGTGGACTTCCTTACACTTGGGATCTTTATAATTAGTGAAATCCAAGTGAATGAATTCCTTTTTCTGTTGTTGAATATAAAATGTGCTGTTTTACAGGAAAGAAATGAGCTAATTCAGTGGTGGCAAAGCTTTGGTTTTTTCCCAAGAGGAGTAATTAGAATTTTTGGTAGTTGTTTGACCAGACAGTGTTATGTATTGAAGAGATCTTGTCAATTCAATTTTGAAATAGCTACTACTTCTATAATAGACTTAGCTTTTGTATTTGTCAATATGTTTGCTTCTTTATTTTTGAATCTGTAAATTACTTCATTTAGTTTCACTAGTCTCTTTATGAAAATGCCTCCTTCTGCGATACTGGGAAGTGAATGTAACAGCTGATTACTTAAACTGGTTATGCATTAAGTGTGATTACTCTTCAGCATGAACTAACAGAAGTTTTGTTACCAGTTTTTGAGTCAGTGTTGAATAATCTGGCCAAATTTTTTTTTAAATTGCCTTACCTTGCACCTTTTTTAATGAAGGAGTTGCTTCTGAGACCAGCAGGAAGCTTGCCTTTTGGTTGGCTAATGCCACTTGTTACTTAGAATCCACATTGTTTTACCCACTCTTGAAAAAATTTACTTAGTATGCAGCTAAAGGTAGTACGGTCTGTTTCATTTATGTTAATGAATGTCAAATTTAAAAAAAAAGTAAACTGAGATATTTTATTTGGTTTTGTTCTTTTTGTTTTGTGTTTAGTGCTTGGGAGATGGGAAGTAATGATAGCTGGCACCTGAACTGAAGTATCTGTGTAGGCACTACTCTCCCAGAACTTCAGGATGAATGGGGATATGCCTCATGTTCCCATCACTACTCTTGCAGGGATTGCTAGTCTTACAGACCGTAAGTACCCTTCTTTTTCTGGTCCTTACTGTGTTTTTTTCTACCTCTTTGGTAAATATCTGCATTTTCAAAATTCTAAAAAGGTTTTTATTTTTAAAGTTCTTATAGTTAAATCTGTTTAAAATCGGACTTGTCATTAAATACGTTAGCCTTGTTATTGCTTTAATTGTAAAAGTCTATTAAAAAAATCCCATGCATATTTAAGCATGAAATAAAATACAGGTTAAAAAGCCCCTTGAGGAAACCAGAAACAAAATATAGGAATTCATTATTTGTTTGCAATATCATTTAGTAACATATCTAGGTACCATACAAATAAAGAAAAATATATTAATGATAAAATACTTCTAAAACATGCATCACATCATCTTCACTAAAAAGACAGATGTGGGATTAGACTGGTGTGCAACTAATCAAGAGAGTTGTAGAATATACTGAATATACTTGAAAACTAGTTCATTAATTTTGAACTAGTTATTGGGGGCACAAAATGACTGCTAGAATACAAATAAGCAGCTAAACCTGAGTCTTTTTTCTTTGCTGTTCAGCCTGCAAAGGGTGCATGTGAAGTGTGTGTGCTGACTTTAAGTAAAGAAGGAAGACAAAATGCAAGGAAAGAAAAATAGCTATTTATATTACAAGCTGATATTGACACAAAACCAAATCATTACAATGTGACAAAAAAAAATTTCTAGTGAAAATTAAGAGGAGATTTATTATTCTACAGTGTGGACCTAGAACAACCATTGCAGTAAGAGCAGCTGGGACAGTGAGGCATCTTGTTTATACTGTGTAAGAAAGATTTGATAGCTCAGTTTTCTGTCTGAGAATAATTGGACTCAGTCACCTTAAGTACTTCTTCTAAGCATTTCTGTTGTTACACTGTTGAAAATTGGAGTCTTTGCAAGAAACACTGGAAGTATCCATAAATTGAATTTAATTGCTCACAGTAAAAAAGGCTGATGTTTTGGAGGAAAAACCCACTTCATGTAGTTCTGGTATATTCTGAAGTATTGAAATGAAAGATGCAGGTTATGTATTTTAATGTGTATCTATGTATGACCATATGTGCCTAATATCAGACCATCAGGATGCAAATAGTAGTTTCTGGCTATGGACATTTTTCCAGAATTAAGCGTTTGCAGGTAAGGTTGCTTAACTGGTGGAAATCACTGATCAGACTCTGGTGCAGGAGTTCCTTTAAACACTGAACTGTAATGGACAAGGCCAGTTGCTCTGGAAACATGTGTGGTATGATGCCTGAAGGCAGTAGAGTAGGCTAGCTAAGTTTATGCTAAAACATAATCACTATGTTTTGCTGATTTTGCTATTTTTTCCAAGTTTCAGGCACATTCAAGGGAATCTCTTGCAAGTAATGAAAGCTAGTGATATTAATATATTAAAAATTTTTATTTGAATTGCAATTTATTCCTAAGTACAGCGGTGATATACATTATAAGGGGTAAACATGCTGGAATCACCCCACTTTTTAAGTTTTAAAATATTAAAGAACTAAACATACGTTTCACTTAGATTGGGGTTTTTTTAATGTAATTTTTTTTAATGGTTCAGTTAAAACCTTGATCTCAGGGATGTGATCAGCCTGGTAGCTTGCAGTTAGAGTCAGCTTGTTTTCCTGAACCAGCTGAGGTGACCTTACTCTTTATCTAGCCTTTTGGCTTCTCCTGGCTTAACCTCCTTTGGTCTGTGTAACTCCACAATCATCTGGTCAAGCTTTCTTATATACACAGTTCCGTGCTATGTCTTCAGACCAAAGAATGCCCTAAGAAATTGAAGTGTGCTTACAATCTGATTAAAATAATGTTTTCACTAAATCTTTTCATAAGATTAGTGAGTAAGTTTTTCTGGCCGAATTGATATTTCAATGAACAGACCAACCAACAGTACTAGGGCTGTCTTGAGAAGATGGTTTACATAAGAGTAAATACAAGAAGAGAAGAATAAGAGAGAATTTAATTCATGCGTTTAACTGATTGTTGGGTTGTTTGGTTTTTTTGATGGGTTGGTCTTTTTGGTTTTCTTTAAAGGCTTTATAATAAAGTGGTAACACTGATTAAATATTGAGATCAGAGTAGAAAACTGAAATCCTCAATGCCCTTACAGTGCTGCATGTAATTACAAAAATTTTGCATTTCCTTTTATTTTTTATCCATGCTTTGGCTTCAGGAGAAAGGTGCCATAACATTATAAAGAGCTTAATATTCTGGAATATTTAGAGAGTCCAGTGTCCGTATGTGAGTGGGGATGTGTGTTTCTTTGTGTGAATTTAAAATTTTTTTTAAAATCCAGAAGTGTTCCCTGTATGTTAAATCTAGTTGTCAGGTTTTCTTTCTTAATCTCATAAAAGATTAAGGGGGTGTCCACATTTGTGTGTTTGTGTCTCATGAAATGATTTTAAAGTTCTTCCTGTTTTCTAATAACAGTTTTGAACCAGCTGCCTCTTCCATCACCTTTACCTGCTACCACAACTAAAAGCCTGCTTTTCAATGGACGGATAGCTGAAGAGGTGAACTGCCTTCTGGCTTGCAGGGATGAAAATCTGGTTTCACAGCTTGTCCACAGTCTCAATCAGGTGTCAACAGATCACATGTATGTATTTTGAACTTCTTCATCAGATCACCATCCTTACTCCTTGAAATCAAAATTTACTGTATTGAGAAAGATGTTTGTGCGAATATGAAAATTAGAATATGCAGGTTTTTCCTTAGACTTGCTTAGTAAGTGGCTGCAATATGAGTCAAGTGCTTAATTCAGACAATGTTAATAATCATCCATCAGCCCTTATGCCTAACTGTGCAGTTATTTTGCAGATCCAACTCTTATTCCCTTCTCGATAAGTTAGAGTCCAGATTTTGTGGTGTTGATTGTGCAATACTAATTTGTGTTCAATATCAGCCACTAATGTGCATAGACAAATTGCATACCCAAAACAAAATTTTTGACACCTGTGTCAATTCTGATTAGATATTGAACTTCAGTAATTTAACAGTTGAGCCATCAAGTATGCTAATGTATTCTCTTCTTTTTTTTTTTTTATTTTATTTATTTCTCCCTTGAATGGTGTCCCTTGAATTGTTTTATGTTGACAACCCTGTCATTTCCTTACTTGTGTTGTTCAAATGGAAGTAGCTTTTAAAAGTCCTCAAAGCATACAAGGAGTACACAGATGCATTTATAGAAAATCCATTGCATTTCTTTATGGTTCAGAGGGAATCCTGTGATCTCAAAGATAAGCCAATTTCCCCTTTCCAAAATAAAAAGATTTTCAAAGCATGGGTTGAAACCTGAATGTTATATATTCATACATATGTTATTTTCACTCCTACAGTAATGTGCTCTTGATGTTATGCCAAAGTGTTCTTTTGTAGAGAAGACCAAATATAAAAATGGGCCTAAGAAACTTCTTATGAGAATCTTAAACTGAAAGCCACATATATGTAAGAGATTAGTAACAGGAAACGATTGTGAGGACTTGCAGGAATATTTCTTCTGCCATTCCTTAAGGAAGAGGGTGAAAAAAACTAGAGGCAGGAAGCAGTGCTTTGCAGACTTGATTTTTCCTATATTTTAACAGTAAATTGTCTTCTTTCATTTTGGTTTTGGTTTTTTTTGGTTTATTTGGTTTTTATTTTCTTTTACTTGACTCATAGTTTCTTATAATTTGAAAATGCATTTGCCTCTTTATTTGCTTACTTCCACAATTCCAGAGAGTTGAAAGATAACCTTGGCAGTGATGATCCAGAAGGAGATATACCAGTCTTGCTGCAGGCTATTCTGGCAAGGAATCCTAATGTTTTCAGGGAGAAAAGCATGCAAAACAGATACGGGGTACAAAGCGGTAAGGATTTTTTATTATCTATTGATTAATTGTATGTTGTTCTGTAAATCTAGGGGACTGATACTAACCACAAATATATATGGAGCACAGTGGTCATATTTATGCCTTGCCTTGTGTTTGATAGTGATTTAAATCTGTGTACCTTAACGTCTAAGAGCAATTGTATGGTAAAAAGTTGGAAAATATAAGCTACCAGGTATTATTCTAAAAAATGTTTCATTTCACCTCAAAGTTTAATCTGTAGTATAAGTAATTGGATTTTGTTTTGAAACTATTTTATTTTGAATTTTTTATGCCTAGGTTCCTATGTTTGTCTTTGTAAATTATTGAAGTTGAAAACATATGCGTTGATCTTAGCGTATGCGATGATTGTAGTGTATCATTGCAGTGAGAGTTCTTAACTGTTCTGGACTAAGGAATGAGGTCAAATGAGGCATCCTTAATAGCTCCTCCCTTCCATTCCTCATCTTAGTGACTTGTGGTGCTCTACAGCTCTAAGCTATTTATGAATTTTGGGAGAATAAACCTTATGCATCTTTCCATAAATGTCAATTACTTCAATAATTTTTTTACATTTATAGAAGAACTCAAGGGCACTTTTGTGTGTAAAAGGAAAAAACTTCACACATGCACTTCTAATAAGAATATCTATCTAACTGAAAAATCACCTGTTGTTGAGCCATCCTAGTTAAAACATGTATGCTGCTGTAATACAGTTTAGTTGTACAAGAATTTTTGTGTAACTTGTAACTTGAATTATGATTTTATGAAATGCATTCTTTTCCATTTGGTAAGAATGCTAAAATGGTTTTATACATACCGCTTTTTTACAAGAAAAAAATAGTAGTAAGAGTGGGAGTAATATGTAAGGAATCTCATTCTAGTAATGTTTCTATGAGGATGGTGTTTCTGTGCTATGCAGTAATATGACAACAGTGTGAAAAAGTAAAAGATACTGTGGTGTTAATGGCCACAGACTAACTTCACATCCATTTCAGACCCAGTGTTTGGGGCTCATTTTTACTTCTTTCTCATTACATCATTATCACATATACAGTTACCTGTCTGGAAGCTGTGGAAAACCTGTTTTTTTGTTGTTGGCAGGTGTTTAGTTTAGTTTTGTTTTTTTCTTTCTTTTTTTCTTTTACATTACCTGGACTGGGCCTTCCATGTCTTTCCCCTGCCCCTGCCATCCATAAGAGAGATAGAGAAGTGAGAGCTTTCCATCACAGATTAAATTAATTAGGGGATTTTTTTGAATTGCATTAGAAAATTAATTCTATGTTTTCTGTCATTATTTTAACCCAGAAACTACCACATCTGATTCAAAGCATGTTTTAAATTAGGGAAGAAGAACAAATAGATATATTTTTTAAGTTCTTAAAAAGAGCATACTGTAATTTAAGCACAAAATTGAAACTTCGTCTGTACAGTTGTCTTGGTTTAGGGCGAATTTGGGAGAAAACCTCTAAAGGGGTTCCTTTAGAAAGCAGAATTAAGTGGCCCCTCTTCTAAATGGTTTGGGAAAAGATTTCTTTGGAGAAGAGTGGAAAAACCTGTTTATTTAACAGGTAAAGTATTCAATAGCATAAAAAATGAACAATATTAAACAATAAAATTTCTTGCCACTTTGAATAAATGATGAACTCATAAAGTCCCCTTTGTGGATTGTAGCTTGGCTTGCTTTGTTTTTATTAGTCTTTTTATTAGCACTGGAATGCAATGTCTTAGGCCCCGGTGGGCTACAGGCCTGAGCTCTCGGTGCTCTTTTGGGTTTTTAGTCTAGAGTAGGTTCAAATAGTTCTAAGGAAAACAAAAACACAGTCTCGGGAACTTTTATGCCTTAGCTGGATAAAAGCTAACTAAAAGCAAAAGAGAGCTCTGTCCTGCTGTCTGTGTTGCAGATAACATAGTCTAGGGGAGAAGGATGCAGGGGAGCAAGTGCAGTTTCTGATAACAAGCTGCACTTCTTTTCTGTCCTCTTTTGCTCTCAGAACAAGTCTTAAAGGTGTAAACCTTATTTCTGGATTAAACAGATGAATGGGGATACAAGCATTATAAAGTCACCCTAGGATATTCTACTCCTTATCTCTATATTGTTAGCCTACTACTAAAACTAACATAGATTCTAACTTTATAAACACATACATTATACATACATATATATATAGTATGTAGCTCTATCTAGACAATGGCAGTAACATTTAGTTAACCGTGGTATTTTCATACAGTTCTTACTTAATAATCAGATCTCCCTGAGGTACACACTGTATTGTTTCATCTTTCTGAATTATCTACTATGTGTAACTTGGTTTTTGAGCAAAGATAACTCTGTGACTGGGTTTGTTTGTACTTGAGACAGAATTGATCTTAATTGTCTTTTCTAACAAACCTCTGACATGCATCACTGGGACTTTGTTTCTGTCTACTTTACACAGGAGCTCAGATTGGGCAGGGCCTGCTCAGTTGGTGGAACATCAGGTATTAACTAATTAGGTAGCCTTTGCTAGGTGCTGCTTTTAATTTTTGAAAGATCTTTTACTCAATGTTTTTAAGCTGCTTTTTAACAGTCTATTGTACTTTTTTATTTTGCTTGCAGCTTGCAGCTGGTGTATGTTATACTCACTTCATGCCATGTTTTTTAGTCTAGGTGTTGATAAGGCTGGTTTTGAAATGAGTCCTGTTGTCTGATTTAATTTTTTTAGAGGTACTATGCCTTTAAAAGATTTGTTTCTTAAGGCTTAGAATGGTATTAGAGGCTGTAGCATGAGGCACAGGGTAGGCCTCCACCCATCCTGTGGTGGCTTTTATTATTGTGGGCATGTAGTGCTTACCTTGGTGTGTCTGGGGCAGCGTGATGTAGTTAATTTGCCAGGCCTCCCCATACTAATGTTTGGACTATTGCCTACCATATTATCGGGGTTTTAACTGCTTGGTTTGTTTGATCACAGTGCAATGTCTTACAGTTATGAATAACGTGAGAAATACTGTTTGTGGTTAAATTTACTCCTTGGTCCTGTGCCTACTTAGAAGTGGCATCTTTACTTTGATGACTTGAGGCTATTTAGCTAGGAACAACTCTCTCTTATGTTGTTAATTTAAGTCTATTTTTGACACTTCTATTTTTGCAGCCTAATTTACCTGTTGATTGTTTTGGTGCTCCTCATTGGATTTACTCTTGGGGACATGGACATTTACATGGCGGACTTTTATACGTAGTGTCTCTATTTTGGTAGTAATGTCTTTCTACTCTTTAGTCGCCTAAATTGGTTTTCTTTTCCACTGTTAATTGGCATTTTTTTCCTAACTATCCCAACAGAGCATTGGCTACTATCTGTGAATTAGTGTAGAGGTAGAGCTTCAGCTGTTTCTGTCTTTTAGCAATCTCTAGGACTAGTTGAATGGCTTTGAGTTTAGTGAGTTGGCTTGATCTGCCTTTTCTTTTGGTAGATTTTGTACTTGTGTTGGGTTCTATACAGCTGCTTTTTAATTTTGTTTCATCCCTACAATGCAACAAGAACTATTAGTAAAAAGAGCATAACGTGTTTCTTCTGCTGGCAGTTGGTTGTATGGTGGAACTTCTTTAGCTTGTGTTATTTTTTGTTTCTCTTCATTAGTGAGACTAAAGTTTTCACTTTTAGGCCAATTTGTGATTATCTCTGAAATCCCAGGGTGATTTAGATTTTTAATATGGATGTGCTATATGATTAAAGCACTATACTTGTTCTCTGTGGCATTGCTAGCATGGTTGATAGAGGTAACTTCTGTTTTGAACATCTACCTTAGCACTGGTAGTCAGGGAGCCAGGAGTTGTGCTTTAGTGCAGATTTCTTTTGAGGTGGTTTGGACTCTTCTGTGGGCTGCTAAAATTTTTTGCTTTGTTGGAGTGTAATTGTCTTTAGACCCTCTGTAGCTTTGACTTTAAAATCTTAGTGGTTGACTAAGATTGACTTTGTGCTAAGATTGACTTTCTGCTATAGCCTCTAGGGCAGAGTGTGGCTTCCAGCTGTAGATTAGGGCACATTCCTTATATCTGGTCTTGTCTTGACTGGGCTATTGCATGAGCGATTTTTAGCTTATCTGGGTGAAGGCTTGTTGTTGTTTAGGGCTCCACTGGAAAGCCCTAAGTTCTTCCAGGTAACCAGGTAGAGAGGGCTTACAGTCTGGTTGTACTCAGGAATGTGCATTCTCTAAAAACTTAGAGCACTTAAGAAAGCTTGAGTTTCTTTTTTGTTGGTTAGTGAAGACATTGCTGTGATCTTGTTGAGACATCAGTGGGAATTTGATGCAATCTATTTTGCAACTTTACTCTCAGGAACTGGATCTCTTCAGCAGGTTCCTTAATTTTGGGGTTTTTTTACTGTGAAACTGGCTTTTATAAGAACTTGAATGATTTTTTTCTCCTTTTTCAAATATTTCTGCTGCTGTGCTCTCCTGCACAATGATGTCATCAATGTATTGCAAATGTTCTGGAGTTTTACCCTTTTCTAGTGTAGCTTCGATTAGTCCATGGCAGGTGGTAGGACTGTGCTTTCACCCCTGGAAGGTGATCCCTTTAACATTCAGGGGAAACTGAACATTCAGAAAAAGTGAGTTAAAAGATTCAAAAGAGAAAAAGGAAAGGGAAGGCTGAAAAGCCTCATCCCCTGCTCTTCTTCTAAGAAACTGGGTGCAGTTACCAATGAACTCCCAAAACATGCTACTGGAAATAGAATGAATGCTGGGTAGGTCGAGGAAACCATAAACCATACCTATTTTAAATAGACTCTAGTACCTTATTAAACTTCCTATATGTCATTATTACCGAGCAGAGCACAATAGCTATTCTAATCTGTGCCCCTCTACTGTAAAAACTGTGTGTTAGGGACAATACTGGAGCTATTTCCAGATAAGAAAATAAGCCTATGGTCCAGAAAGGTATTAAAACTTTAAAAAGCCTGGGGACCAGAAACACATAAAGGCTTCCACCCACAGAGACAATCATGAATTCAAGCAACATAGCTACTGAATGCTTTCTTCTGATACAGTGTAAGTACAACTAAAATGCAGTCAGTACATGTTTTTTCCACTTTCTCGAGCCTCACTTTGGGCGCCAAAAAATGTATTTGTCCTGGTTTAGGGAAAATCTGGGAGAAAACCTCTAAAGGGGTTCCTTTAGAATGCAGATTCAAACGGTACTCCCGCCCAACTGGTTAGGGAAAATATTTCTTTGGAGAAAAGTGGAAAAAACCTGTTTGTTCAACATGGAAAGCATTCACCAGCACAAAAAATGAACAATGTTAAACAACAAAACCTCTCAGTGCTCTGAAGAGATGATGAACTCAGAAAATTCTTTTCATGGGCTGCAGCTCGGCTCACTCAGTCTCTCTCCCGTCCCTGTGGCTCTGGAGTGCAGCGTCCCAGCCCTGATGGGCCACAGGAGTGAGCTACCAGTGCCACTCTGGGTGCTCAGTCCAGAGTAGATTCGAACAGTTCCAAGAAAAAGAAAAGTCACAGTCTGGGGAACTTCTCTGCCTCAGCTAGCAAAAAAACTGACTAAAAGAAAAGGAGAGCTCTGTCCCACTGTCTGTCTGTGCTGCAGACAGCACAGTCCAGGAGGAGGATGCAGGGGAGCAAGTGCAGTTTCTGATTACAAACAATGCGCTTCTTCTCTCCCCCACTTCACTTTCAGAACCAGTCTTAAAGGTGCAAAACTTATTTCTGGGCTGAACAGATGAATGGGGATACACACATCATGAAGTCACCCCAGGTCAATAGTTCATGCTGATATGGTTACATTATGTCAGCTCTCTGTACAGGAATGTTACTTGTTTGGCTGAAATATTGTACCTAACTGTGTTGAGAGTGGCAGTGAGAGGTGAGGGGGCAGTGGGCATGCTGGGAGCTCGCTCCTTCCAGCATAAAAAATCCCTGGGATTTCATGTTCACTTGCCTTTCTGTGAGGCAACCGGCATCAATTTAAACAAATTTTGAAGAAGTTGAGGAGTCCCCATCTGTTACTCCAGACACAAAAATCTACATTTTTTAGCCCAACACAGGACTTCAACTCTTGTTCAGGGCCAGTATTAGTGTGCTATAGTATTACTATGTGGAAAGCAGCATTTGCCACCTACTGGGAGGTAGTAATGGCTTAATTCCTGCAGGATTATCACTGTCTCTGCTGGAGAAAGTAGATGAGAAAAGAGGATGACGGGGAAGGTTTCTGATACTCGTTTTGCATGTGTGATCATTGCAGTAATTGAAATTGGTGATAGCAACTGTAGCATTAACACAAATCTTCCAACAATTTCATATTGGGGACTTTTGTCTAATTGTCAAAAATACTTGTACTATTAATGAGCTTCTACCTAAGGCTATAGATTATTTGCTGTGGTTTTCCAAAACACTGTGTGTTCATGAGTTCTGACACTTTTTTAGCTGTAAGATACTAAATTCTAAATTAATACTAAAATAACTTCAAATTCACTTACAGTTTTGTGTTTCTATGTCACTTTGTCATGTAGTTATTAGGATAGTCTTTATTCCTGTATTGAAGAGAGGAAAAAGAAAATTCCTTTAAATTCCCCTTTATAACAATGTGAGTCAGAATAAAATAAAATATTTCAGTTGGAAGGGACCTACTATGATGATCTAACCCTGCCGCCTGACAACATCAGGGCTGACTGAAAGTTCAGTCAAATTAAGGGCATTGTCCAAATGCCTCTTGAATGTTTGTTTCAAGAACATTGATACACGTGGCTTGCCAGCTGGTTCAACACCTGAACCTCCAACACCTGACTGTGGTTATCTATGAACTGTAGAAGTCACAGTTGGGATATTGGTTTTGCTTTGCGACTAAAATATTTCAACACCTTTTTTGATAACATTCCCTCTATGCCATATCAGTGGAGATGGCATGGAAAGCTTTTGTCTCTGGGTAGAAGGAGACCACTAAATATTATTGGAGCAGTGAGAGTATCTTGCAGCACTCAACCCTGGATGACTGATTGCTATACTTGGTACAACAACTGAAGATAAGTTTTGTGTTCTTCTGACTTGTGAATCTGCGAAATCTTTTGCTTATTAGCACAACAAGTATTGAACACACCAGCCTGGGGTGCAGAATATGTGTCATGATTTAAAATGTTTCTCTTTAGTAATAGATTTTGACTTCAGAAGTTCTAAGGAAGAGATGAAAAAACTTCTGTTAATGTTTGTAGCTGAATTAACACAACTTTAGAGAATACGTTTTTCATGTCATGATGTAAAATGGACATCGTACATGGATTCAGTAATTTCTGATTTTTAACAGTTGTGGGTAGATGATCTTAATGCCAACAAATTTTATAATGTCAATAATGTTCATAATCTCATTGTATGTAAAAAATTCTGAAATTACATACTTCATTGATTGAAAAGAAGATGTGTGTAAAGTAATGCTGCTATCTTTTTTCTTAATAGGGATGATGATGTCACAGTTTAATATTTCTCAGAATTCCATGCGTGGTAGTCCTGCATCTTCCAATTATCAACAAACCACTATCTCACATAGCCCTTCCAGGTAATCCTTTCTTTTAAGTAGGGTGGGAAGGGAGTGAACTATGAGTTGTTCCTACACTGACAGCCAATTCTTGTTGCAAAGTGTGAATGGAAGATGGTCAATGTCATGAAAAATTTGACATTTGTCTGATAGCAGGGTAAGTTTCTTCGTACACAAAGAAACGTCTTTCTGTTGGTGAACTAGTCTCTCTTCTAAGGATTCACCATGAATTCTCTTCTCTCTCACTCCATCCCATAATTTGGCCAAGCTTTCTTTCCTGCCTAAGGAGTCCGTCTGCCTCCTATTACCCTCTGGCTGTCTTCTACTTATGTCAGAGGCTGACATTGGTGGCAAGAGGATAGGACAGAATAGGCTGGTGTGTTCCAGCTTGTCCCAGTACTGGTTTAGCAGAATGGTGGGAAAGAAGATTTGTAAAAGCATGGAGTATGACTGTAACAGTTACGAAAAAGCTTCTTGCAGAAAGATAGGCCTGGTATTTTGGCCAATCTTCCAGCAGAATCTTTGTCAGATTTCTGGGTTTTTAAGTTTTTGAGAGCTTGTAAGTAGCATTTGGCTATAATTTAGGCTTTTATTAATATATTAAAATATTCTGGACGAGAGGAGAGAGTTCTGCTTGTAGTTTCAATCCAGGTACTGGGCTTTAACAGGTCCCTTCTTCAGTTATTAGATATCATTATTAAAATAAACTGTTTTCAGGTCTCACTTCAAGTTACTGTAACTGGAAAATGAAATGTTCTCTATCTTCACAACAACCAACACACTTTTAAACTTTTATATCTAAAAGGAATATCTAAAAAGGTTGTTTGAGTTGTGAATATTACAATGAATAGTACAAAGTTCTCTTGAAATCCTTGCAAAATCATTAAGTACTTTGCTGTTTCTTTCTATTGAAGCTTACCTTTATGGAGTTCCTGCTTAGAACTTGGGGTTGTGATAGCTTGTAATGTACTTTCTGATATATTTATTTAGTTATTTTAATTTTGGAAACTGATGTAAGAATGTAAGTAATAATGTGCATGTATTATTGTCACAAGTCAATGCTATTTTTATGGCTTATCTGTAGAATGAGTCTAAGATAAAGCCAGTGGAAGAGAAAGTTATGTTCACTGGACTTGGGTCAAGTCGTACCTAACTACCTGTAACATCCCTGTATCTGGACAGCATAGCTCTATTAGATGCAGTTATTTGGAAACTTACTGAAAAGTAAAGAGAGAGTAAATGGCTCCTTGTTAATCCTAGTGACCAAGTTGATTAAAACTTTTGCTGTCACTTTTATTCAAACTTCTGAGATTAACTTTATGAAATTTCAGATCTAATTTCCATACATATTTGTGTCATTGTTTCCCTTCCCTAGATGGATTTCTTCTGAATGCTTTTTATTATCTTCTGACTCTTCAGTAACATGTGCAGTTAGGAAAGTATAGATAGCTTAAAATACTGCTTTTGAAGGAAGTTCTCAATTGTGTTGGAGGCTTTTTTATCTTAAAGAAATTTTCATCTTCTGAAAATATGAAATAATGAATCTGAATAGAAATAATTAATTTGTTCTATATTTGCTATTCCAAATTTTTAAAACGTTTTTGCAATTATTTTTTTCTTTTTAGCCGGTTTGTGCCACCACAGACAAGCTCTGGCAACAGATTTTTGGCACAACAGAACAGTCCAGTGCCTAGTCCATATGCTCCTCAAAGCCCTGCAGGATACATGCCATATTCACATCCTCCGAGTTATACAGCTCATCCTCAAATGCAGCAAGGTAAGTCTGTGATGTCTATTATATTCTCCTATTTCATGTCTACTTTGCTTTCATGTGAACATTTCAGCTTCTAATTTCTTTGAAGGAGTCACATGCTTAATACAAATCTTTGAGGCAGGTATGTATAAGCTTTGATTTTTTTTGTCTGGAAAAAAGTAGTGGTATCTACTTGTTTGAAAAAAATTAAACAGAAGAAGAAAAAGTAAAACACATTAATGTTGCAATACTCCCCTGTTTGTGTCCAGTTTGCATTGTTGCCCTGTATATGTGACAACGAAAATAATCTGAACAACTCAAAAGTTGTATTTGTTAGCTGTGAGAATCATTTACATGTACTAGGGAAAACCTCATTTCTGCCAATGAAAAGTTAAATTTTTTTAACTTTAAATTAACTAAAGTTAACTTTAGAGATTCTTTAGCCTCACTGGCCCTTTTTAGTGTCAGATTAATTCTAAATTGGCTAGAATTATGCTCAAGATATGCAGTAACTCACAAAGATGACCTTCAGAACAAATGCATTTTTATTCTTTCCTTGTCTGAAAACAATCCTAAAAACATGATCAGTATTAAGGTATCTAGGGCATTTTTTGTTGGTAGAATTCTACTGGATTCTTTTAACTAATTTTTTCTTAAATATATATAGATCATATAAATGGAATATATATCATAAGTTTTATAAGTAATGTTATATGTGTCATGAATACCTTGAAAGTTACTAAGGCCCTGAGTTCAAGTTACGTGGAAGTAAATAAAGTTTTCTGTAATCAGTAAGGAAGATACTGACTATTATTAGAATAGATATGGAGAGAAATTTAGTGAATTTGTACATGGAATTAATATTTGAAATCCTTTTGAAAAATCTTAGATAATGTGTTTTTAATCAAGGTATTTGGAGCAAGTTGGATTCTTGTTCAGATTCCAGACCTCTTGCATCCAACGTTTTAATATCCACCGTGTGGGTCTTTTCTCTGAATCTTTTCAAGTTCATGACTGCATGACTGTATCTATATAGTTAATTTTTTTGTATTCCAGCTTCCGTATCCAGTCCCATTGTCACAGCTGGGATGAGGAATCTCCATGAAAATAAAGTTTCAAGTCAATTGTCTGGAAATTCAGCTAATCATCATGCTGATAATTCTAGACATGGCTCAAATGAAGACTACCTACAGATGGTGCACAGACTCAGTAGTGATGTATGTTACCTAATCAATCAATTTATTATGATAAAGCAGATATTTACTATGATGAAGAAAGTATGTGTTTAACTGACTTAGAAGTCAGATATTTTATGATGCTGTTGAGGAATAAAACCACTGAGGATAGATTTCAATTTCAGATGTATAGTCTCATTTTCAGACTCTGAAAACATAGTACATCCTCTTTGCTGGTCTAATTGGAAAAATGCTAGACATAGAAAGTAGTAAATGTTGTAAAATTGCATTTTTATCCGTTTGTGCACTTTCTTAATGGTGCATATATGTTACCTGTGTTTTATTTTTAATTATAACTTTAAAAGCTGATTTTAGAAGCTATGATGCAGAAATCAATGTGAAGAATATTGATTCAAGTTTTGCATCTGTATGAAAAATAATTACAATGTTGCAGCCTTTTCTACTTTGGAGATCTTCTTCATGAATTAGTATTTTAAGAATCATAAAACTCAAGAACTTAAATTATTTTTATTCATTTTAGGATTTTGTTGCTTTAAAACATAGTGCTTACATAAATGTTTTGCTTCATATGCAAAACATAAAGCATAATTGATTTAATACATCATGTTTCTCTGAAATACAAAATCAGCAAGTATCTCCTCAATGTACCCTTAATGTGTCACTACACATTCATTCAGTTTAAGGACAATTTTTGGTAAACTTGAGAGCATTCCTAGAATATAATTCATCATTTGGTGAAGCTCCAAACTAAAGTATAAATGCACGTTTCTGAAAATTTGTCAGCTATGGTAGGAATGACATGTCTACTCAAAATGTTGTATACTGAGTTAGTCTGTTCAGTTAATTTAGTAGAAATTGTCTTTGCCTGTGTCTTTGGCAGTTGTGGTTAAAGATCTTCTCCTGACTTAATAAAACATACCTGATAAGTTATTAAGCTTATTTTTCAATATGGGTGTGTTTCTGAGATTTATTACAAGTCAAAGAAAAGTCAGTTTGGGAAAAAAAAATATCAATTCCATAATTTCAGTGCAGTAGCTAAATTAGTAACTCAGTAGAATATCAGTTCAGTTTCGCTTAAAATAGCATCATATACTTTTGATCTGGAACTCACTTTATTGTGGTGGTCTGAATATTAAAGTCCTTTGCCCATGAGAATTTCCTCAGAAGGCAACAACTCTTTTTGCAAGCACTCTTGCAAAAAATAATTGTTATTACCACTACAGTGTAAGTTCAGGTTTGTTGTGCTGTGAATGGAAAGAAGAAAACCTCATATAGTTGTGGTAAGTACCCATAGGTGGTAAAACTGAAATCTGATTTCTTATGGATTTGTGTTCTTGGAGTCCTGTGTAATCAGCTTAAGTCCATAACTTCAAACTCTTTCCCTTTTAGCAGTGTCGTCTACTCCTTCATAAGGCACAGCCTAGTCTGTGGCTACACAGATGGAATTTGGCTGTTTGCCCACTGTCAGAGTGTGATTGTCCATCTATGCAGGCTGCTATCTCCTTGAAAGACCAATTTTGCTTTCTATCTCACTACCGGATGCTCATTTCTTTCATGCAGACATGTAAAAACATAATTAAAATTAAACCTTTTAACATTCTGTTAACTGGGTTCATATTGATCAAAAGGTTAAAAAATATTTATCACACAGATAATTCAGATTAAAAAAATAAAGGAAAGAAATGGATATGTGAAAAAATTGCCTGTATACAGATACCTTAAGAAGACCCATATTAGAATGTTAACTACTGAAATAACCAATTTAATTAGGAAACATGAAATAACTGTAGAACTTCTTTGGAGACTTCATTCCTTTGTATCGCTGTATCTTTTGGAAGAATGACTTTTTTAGAATTTGTTTGTAATTATGGAAATTTTCTCTTCATAGATAGAGGATTTGCTAGCTTTTCCTTACCCCAAACATTCTCATACATGCTGTATAAAAAACAGTAGTTGAAGTGGGAAATAACCATTCTGTAGTTGAAGTTTAGTAGGGCACTACTTGAATGAGTAGTTGTGACCAGCAGAGGGCTCCACAAAAGCACTGGAAGCACCCATGTAAAACTCTGAATGGAGATAGGAATGGTGCATTTCACATTCTATATAAGGATAGTGTGGGGGTAAAAAATACACATTTACATTGCTAAAAATAGAGCATGGACATAATTACATTGCAATTAATATTATATTATGAAAAAGTTTGTCAGAAATTATTAATTGCTTTGGAGAAGTTTGGGGAACTGCTTCATATTGCCATTGAGTTTTTTCCTGTTTAACTCTTACAAGCTAAAATCACTCTAGCTGGGTTTTACATGAGATTAACCCAGCTGCTGTAAAGGGATTGCTAGAGAGTCTGTTCAGTTCCGGCTTCCCTATGCTGAGGATACAGATACAAAGTATTAGTTTGTTGAACTAAAAGAGCAGGATAGCATTCTAGATAATCTTTTAAGGGTAGATTATGAAAAAACAGAGTTTTTTCATAATCTACCCTTAAATATGAATATGAAATCTATTTCTTTCAAATAGTATTGTATATACATCATGCAAGTGCTCTACAGCTCTTTACTATGAGTACTTGCAACAAAAGATTCTAAATGGAATCCTAGTGTAAACCCAAAAGTGCTTGTCTAGCTAGAAAAACACAAATAATTTTTTTGTGTGTGTGCCTGTTCTGGTTATAGATTCCTCTTAAGACTAATTGAAGCATTGCTTATATTATAGTCTAATAGCAGTCTAAATTACAAAGATTTTAATGGAAGTGACTCTTTTTCTAGTATTTCTTGTATGCTTTTTTGCCCAATCCACTTTATCAATTTAGGTACTCATTTCAGGTTTTATTTTAAGAGATGTTTATGGTCATATGTTAACTTTTTTATCATTCTTTCTTTAGGATGGCGATCCTTCAATAAGGAATGCTGCGTCTTTTTCCTTGAGGTCACCACAGTCAGTCTGCTCTCCAGCTGGAAGTGATGGAGCCCTTAAAGGTAGCCTAGCAGTCATATATATGTCAATTTATTTTTCCCAGTTTTAAAGAATAGATAATTTAAAGAGGTATTCAGTTTTTCCTCCTGAGTTTTGTATTTGACTAGTACTACAGATTATGGCATTATGTTTTGGATGCAAAATTATTTTGAGCCCTGATCCAGAAGAAATTTCCGATGGTCCAACAATTAACAGATCATCCTTCAAAATAAAGCTCAAATTTATGGAGGACAGAAGGATTTAAAATCCTTTCCAATCTGAGAATTAAATTCTGTATAAGAATTCAGTTGCTCTACATAAGAAAAGTTTTAAAGGCAGCATTACGAGTATTGAACTGTTAACCACCTCAAAAGTATTTTAATACCCAGCATTTGTCTTAATTACAATAATGAAATATTAAAAATATTAAAATAAATGAGCTCAATACACATAGCATAAATGAAGCCTGAAAACTTTAGCTGTGGAGAGGTATAGGGCGAGATGTCTGTCAGTTGAGAGGAAACAAAAAAAATTTGCTCAAAATAATTCTTTATACTAAAATCCACTTGGTAAGGTAAGGGTTGGGACATATTCTTGTTAATTTTCTTTTTCAGTGATTGTACATTTTCAGGGCAATAACTGAAAAATGAAACAGTGCTTTCTTCTCTGTAGACCTGAAACAAAAATATAAGTCTTACTGGGTGATCAGTTTAGGCAGAGAAGAGAACAGAAGATGGTGGAGATTGCAGAAAAGGTTAAGGCATTATGCACCCTGGATAAAAAACATGTTTATCAGGGGTGGACCTCAGGGCAGCATTTCCATGCCTATGAGGAGATTATCAGCAAGATCCCAGTCAGTCTTTTCATTGCTGTGGAAGAAGGATGGAATACAATGGACTTAAATTTAAATAGGAGATTCCAAATAGATCTAAAGAAAAACTTTTTCACTATCAGGACAGTCAAGCAGTGGAAAAGGATGCCCTTAGAATCTGTGTGTTTTCTGTCCTTGAGGGTTTTCATGGTCAGGTTGGATAAAACCTGACATGATGTGTCCCTGCCTTACCCTGCTTTGAGCATGAGGATGAACTAAACATCTCCCGAGGTTCCTTCCTAACTGAATTATCCTATGGTTCAGGTGGTAAGTGAGAAGTATGTGTATAGGATGCCAGGAGCATCAGTATTTTAGGACATCTTGTCATCTTTTTCTAAAGGACTCCGCATGAGGCTTGTGTAAATTTGGTTATTTTTCACTCTTTGTTAAGTTTATAGGTTTAACAAGGTTGTGGATCTCCAAGTTAGCCCACTCATATATGTTATTACTACTCAGACAATATTTGAATTTTTTTTTTGTTAAAGTTGCTGTTGTTTCAATTGGCTGTCTCAGAACCCATTTTTGAAGGGATAGCTTTTCAGACTATTTCTGAAACTGCTTGTATAGTTCAGATTATAATGTTTCAGCATTAGCATTAAAATGCAGGAACTTTCTGATGTATCTATGTTAACTTTACTTTTCCCTTTGATAAATTGCACAACTGAAATACTGCTGCTAATGGTGTTGACATTTTGCCCTCATTAAGACATTAATGAACCCTGATTGAGAGAACCAGTTCTTGATGCTCCATCTGGTATTTTAGAAATGTATGGAAAAGTTTTAAATAATGTCAGTGCTATTAAGAACATGGGATCCCCTACAGAGAATTTTTGGCCCATGAATTTTAGTGAAAGTTGGGATGAATACAACAACTATTTATGCTGAGAATTTTGTTGCTCTCTTATTAGTCCCTGCAAGTTTGGTTAGTAGGTCACAAACTTTTATAAAGAAAAATGCACAAAATACTTACCATTTGTCTGGAAGGACACAAAGAATGACAAAAGGTGTAACTAATCTTAATCAGGGGAAGATTTCAGGAAGGTTGTTATAATGCCAGAGGTTTCCTACATAATATAGAGATTTGAGGCATTTACCAAAGGTTTCAAGACTTCTGGAGAAATGGGGACCATGACTGCACAGTCTTGAATTACCTTCACACTGAATGTAGCTGTCTGTGTGACAGAATCTAAATGAGAGATAAGTTTTGTTTGCAGCATAGGCAGATATTTGAGAGAAGGCAAGACTTACTTTTGTGTTTTGGGTGATTATTAATTTAATCAGTGGAATAAATTTTCACTGTCTTTGTTCACTTCTGCTTCACTAAAGATACAAGAGCAGCTGAAGTTTAATCCCAAAATTTTTTTTTGTTTTAGCCATGGAAGTATCATAATGCCTCTCTTTTCAAGCTGTCATCTGTTGCCAGTGGATGACTTTTTAAGTCTGTGAATAGAGTATGGAGTATCATGGAGTGTTTTCCTCTTGTTGACCTCATAAAATATCCCCTGGATTCCATTACTGAGGATTGATTACTCATCAGAATATTTTATCCATTTTTTCTACTTTCCTACTGCTATGGAACCTCACATTTTATTTCAATTCCTAATTTTTTCTTGAGGAATCCTCTGAAGAGTTGGATTAAGGAAAGGCTTCCATAATGTTTTTAGTCCACTGCTTTACGAAGAGGTGTGTTCATAAAATTTACAGTCCTGTTCCATACAGTTGCCTAAATACTTAGGAAAACATCTGTAAGGACTAGCAACAACTCTTAAAAATTATGTAATTTTGCACTCTTTTACACAAATAGGTTGTATTCTTTACAGAAATTGTTGATGAATATTTGATTATTTTCTGAATAATTTTGAAATATCACATCTGTTTTCTTACGGCTTCACAGAATTTCTCCAGTCAGATTGCACTACACTTGGTCTCTGAATATAGAATAGATAAGATGAATTAGGAATCTTCTCAGATCTGTGGTGTAGACTTCAGAACTTCTTGTGAAGAAAAAAATGCCATCTTCCCTTCTCTCTTTCAAAAGAATCGCAGAAGAACTTTTATTCAATGATTTATTTTTTTTCTGATAGCACCAAAATAAACATTAATTCCTGTTTCTTCCTTAAAGTCTAAATTTTTTTATGCAGGGAGGCTCTGCATACAGGTAGAACAGCCAAAGCTGAGTTTTTCATGAGGCATTTCAAACTCTGGGTAGAGTGGTGGGACTCTTCTCTGAAAACTGTTGGAAGAGGATATGGAAAGTGAATAAAATCTGTCCCTAAAGACTTCTCAAATGTATGTTCTTTACCTGTCTCATACGCTATCCCTTAAAGTTTGAATCTTAAGGTATGCTCTTTGAAAATAGGTGTCATTGTTGTCAGCTAATCAAAATAAGTAACATTTTCTTTATACCTAATGCAAAATTTGGTGAGCTTTCCAGAGGAAGATGCTAGAATTTTAGAAGAAGCTGCAGGAAAGGGCTTGAGGTATTGACATCTTTTTACACTCGCATTGGCTGAGCATATGTCTATGTTCTGCTGTCGTAAGTCATAGATACATCCTCTATTTGAAGATTTAGGATGAGTCGTTAGGAAAGTACTGAAGACTACTTGGTGTGATATACTGTTGTATATGCGAGTATAGCTGCTCTTTGCTGATAACTTAGATTTATACTGCAAGTTGTTTTAAGCATTCTGCTTTCTTTCTATAGACCTTGTCTGTCTTCCTCTTATGGTTTGCAATTCACAGATAAATAAGAAGTTTGTGCTTCTTGTCACTGAATTTGTTTTGTTTCAGAAAGTTATTCAAACTAGTCAAGAAAACTTTTGATTCTATTTTTAAAAGCAGGGGTTAGCCTCTTAAAGACTTAAAATCAAAAGCAGTAATGATATTTAGATTAATAAAATAGTCTCTAATTCTTTTATATGAAAAGATATTAATGACAAATATTTTAAACTATTATTCTTATGACTGGAGCTCTGGAAAGCTGCACTTGTTCACATATACTCACTTCATTTTTATTAAGAAAAATTGAATTTGTGTGAACATAGCTTCACAGCAGGGTTTACAATAATCAACATATTTTTGTCTAGATTACACTAGATTAATACTCTTCAGCTTGTTAGTGAAATTATTATGAGAAGCTATATAGAAAATCATGGTAGAGTCCAGATACGGCACTTAAGTCTCTTAAAGATTTGATGATACATATTCTTAAAAAATTCCTTTTGGAAAACCATTTCTTCATTATCTCAGTTCTTACAGAAGAATTGTTCTAGTGTGCACTTGAATCATACTGACTATGTGTTACACTCTGAGTAGGCCTTTACCATCCTTTTGAAGGGACTGTTCTTCCCTTTTTAAGTCTACTGGAGGCACAAATTCTCAAAGTGATTATTACCAATTTTGAGACTGCTTTTGCCAGAGTTCCAGGGTGAATTTGTCTGATCCCATTTTTATGAAAATTCTCATTTTATGTGAAGGTGGTAAGCAAGATCATGTTAAGAAAAAAAGAAGATTAAAAAAGGCACATTTCATTTGCAAATTTTACATGATGCCTCTTGAAATCTGTTGGTAATAGTGTGTTCCTTAGGTTCTGTAATCACAAAGTTCCTAGCTTTTCCAACAAACAAATGTCATTGTGACAATGTGAATGCTCTGGTTCTCTTCTCCAACTTCTGCCCTTAGGAACCTGTTTACAGTGTAATTACTTATATGTGAAATCTTAATCATTCACATGCAGCACATAGACATTTCTTAAAGCCTCCCTTTTCAAAGGCTTTAGACACCAATTTGGTACCTATTTAAATCATGTTCCAAGAGTGTGGATGATCACTTTCCTGTGGATTTAAAAAAGCACTTGAACATCCTTTAAGTTTCTCTCCAATGTGCTATGAACCAAGTATTAAATATTAGTCTTCATTTGTTCTCTAGAAGTTTATCCAGCTTTCATGCTTAGAGAATGATACTTCTGGCAAAACAGGGTGTAGAATGGTTGAAAGGCTTTTGTCAATATCTGAGAACCTTTGCCTACAAGGGAGTTAAAGGAATATGAAGATACTGTTTCATGTGACCCTTTGGAAGTTGTTATTGTACAAGTGGAAAGAAAACAATTTTTTTAATACTGAAAAATAAGTGAGTTCTAACTTCCTGATAACCTTAGTAAATGTGATCCATGTGGATCACAACAGAGAGTGTGATCCATGGTGTGACTTTGCTGCATCATCTTTGAAAGGCAAGTGACATGAAGAGGCTTAGAGATGCTCAGAGGAGGTATCATGAGTACTTAAAGAAGTTGTGAGTATTGTGGTGTGATTAGCAAGTACAGACAAAAACATAAGATGGAGATGTCAGTGATATGTGCAGTCTCCTGGACAGAAGGTTTGCTATCCAAGCTAGTGATACACAGTGAGCAAGTAGAGTCAGGGTAAATAAACCAGAAGTGTACTCAAAACTTTACATTTTAAAGAAGGCCAAGTCTCTGTCAATGCAATTAAATTATTTTTATAGTTGATTGCATTGTATAGGATTTGATAAGATATGGTTCAAGAATCACAGAAAAAAAGGTAAATTGGAAATTACTACAGCAGTTAATAAAACTTCTTCCATACTTAGTGCCATCTACCACTAGCAACCAATCGAAGAACTAAGAAATGTAGAGAACCAGCCCTAGGATTATCATGGGTGGTCAGAATGACTGTTGCTGAATGACTGGAGAGGTAGTGTTGTTGGTTATGTTTGTTCTCTGTAGAGACCTCATTTCCTATGGTACCTAAGGTACCTGCTTCTGAGCTATGTTTGGTCTTACCTGGTTGACTATCAATATTTGCTGTTTAGTAATGATACAGTGACCTTCCTGAATCAGGGAAGAACCTCCTTTTAACTTGCCTGCTGTATAAAGAGGGCACACACAAAGCTCTTTTAATGATACTATCTATGGAAAATCAACTACAGAAGTCAGGTTTCTTTTTCTCCTGAATTACTGCCCAGCCCTAGATTTAGACCCAAAAGTTGTCTAAATATTTCTCTGTTCTACAATAAGAAATTTGATTATTTCCTAAAGATAATTTCTGAAGATTTGTATATCATTTACTGCATTGACAGCATTTTGTAGAACAAACCATCTTAATCTTGGAATCTCAGCTGGTTTAGCAAACTCATAACTGTCTGTGTATTCTTTAAGCTTTGGGGTTTTGTTTTTTTTTTCCTGTTACCTAGTCTTGGTAAAGATAGTTATTCTCAGATATATAATGGCCCAAGACTTCTTCCATAGGAAATACTCCGGACTGACTCCACCATTAACAGACAAAATAGACTGTATAATGGCTACAGTTTTCATAGAATTATTGAGGTTGAAAAGATGTCCCAAGATCATCTGTTCCAACCTTCAAAGAAAAACCATCATGTCAACTAAACCCTAGCACCAAGTGCCGTGTCCACTCATTTCTTGAGCACCTCCAGAAATGGTGACTCCCCACCTCCCTGGGCAGCCCATTCCAATGCCTACCCATCCTTTCAGAGAAGAAATTCTTCCTGAGGTCCAACCTGAACCTCCTCTAGTGCAGTTTGAGGCTGAGTTTTTTTTCAGTTGTCTGGTAGAATATGCTGATCCCCACCTGGCCACAACATCCTTTCAGGTGGTTGTAGAAAGTGTTAAGGTCTCCCTGAACTTCCTTTTCTTCAGGATAAACACTCTCAGCCACTCCTTGCTGGACTTGTGCTCCAGCTCTCTTCCCCTTCTCTGGTCATGCTCCAGCACCTCAATGTCTTTCTGGTAGTGAGGGGTCCAGAACTGAACAAAGCATTCAAGATGTGTCTACACCAGTGCCGAGTACAGGGGAGCAATCACTGCCCTGGTCCTGCTGGTTGCACTATTGCTGATACAGGCCAGGTGCCTTTGACGTTCTGGGTACTCTGCTGGCTTTTGTTTGAAGTTTCAGAATGTGCTATGTGTCCATTGTGTGATATCTGTTCAAAACTGCTAAGGTTTGTGGTAGAGTGAAACTGTTCAAGAATGCTTCATATTTTTCAGTTTCTTTTCACCTCCATACATAGACATTGTAGCTTCTGAGCCTCCTTGTTGTCAGAGGCTTTAACCATCATTAAACATCTCAGAAATATGTAAAGTTATTGCTGGAACATGTTATTTTAAAATGCCACTTATAGGCCTTACAATCAAAACGTTTCAAGAGTTTCCTTTAGGAGGAAGATATTTTCAAATACTTATTCGTAGTGCTGCCTATGGCAAAACATACTTTTGTTTCTTCATTTACTAGATTCTAAGACTGTTCAATGGAATGCAGTGAAATCCTTCTGGCCTCCTGAAGTCTATTCAAAGATAAAAAGAACCACTTTATCTGTTGCTGCAGTCTTACTTTTCAACATGAGAAATGCCAAATAATGCCAAATCAGATATTGTCATATTTATCTAGAAAGTTAGGACTAGGAAGAATAAAATCTGTTCTCTGTGTTTAGATGTGTAACTCTGAAAATTAGTAAGTGTTCCATTGTTGCAACTTTTAAAGTATT
Source organism: Passer montanus (assembly GCF_014805655.1). Classification (NCBI taxonomy): domain Eukaryota; kingdom Metazoa; phylum Chordata; class Aves; order Passeriformes; family Passeridae; genus Passer; species Passer montanus. The sequence goes on from NW_024366815.1 coordinate 2,382,658, forward strand.
CATATAAGAGATAAATCAAGATGTTGTAATATCGCTTTGAAAACTTCTGAGTTGCCTCTACTATTTGTAGAAATATCATGCAGCTTGTACTTCCTGAGTGGTAGTCATTACCTTAAAAGAAATTAGTAGCTAAGGATTCCTGCTACACATTACATTCAGTATTTGAAATTACCCAAAGAAATGGTAATTGTGGGGAGGAGCATAACAAGAATAGGAATCTGCTGAAAAGCAAGGGAGAAATCTTCTTAGGGTGTAGTGAGAACTTTGGTACTGGTGGTTGAGTGTGGTATCTGATTTGTGGAAGGGAAGCAGAGTAGTAGAACTGTTTTGAAATTCTACGGTTTGGTACATTGCTTAATCCCAAAAATATTGGGTAGAAATGTAAGCTGCAGAATGAAGCTTCTTTCTTGTTTAGCGGTGTTTCTTGAATGAAGCACACAGGACCTGTATTCCACTTAATTTCTGCTTGTTGCTAGAAGTGCTAACCTATGATGACCTGACCAGCATGTCTAATAATAAAATCATAATATCAGTCGCTGCTTTCTGGAGATGAGCATTCCCCAATAGATGAATGGAATCTGAATGGTTCCTTTAAGAAGAGGAGTCTGTGTGTGTTCCCCACCTTGCACAGTATTCCCTTCTAAGCCAGAACTAAAGCTCAAAATTATAATTGAGATGGGTTGAAATGCTACTCTGCTTTTCAGACTTTTTTTCTAGGCTAACAGTTATAGGAAGCAGATTCATTAGAGGCATTAGAACTTCAAATGTAATTAATTGGAGAAATTATTTAATTAGAAGTGTCCTCTCTTTAAAATTTCTGTAGGTACTCTCAAATCCTGGAAAGAGTGCATCTGGAAGCAAAAATTCATACATTAAACAAAAAAGGAGGGGAGACAAGGCAGGGAATGGTAGAAAGATGCCTTTAGATAATTAGTGTTTCGTAGATAGTAGTGGATGGGGGTGGTTAACATAAATTTACCTAAAATAAAATTTTTAAAAATAAATAAAAGAAACACAAAGTTAAAATAACTGTCAGAGTCCAAGTTAAGGGGCTTGTTATGTTTTGGTTTTGTTTAGTTGGGTTTTTTAAATTAAAAGTGTGTGGCTGAAATGGCTAGTGCCTATATATTGATCATTAAGTCTTCATCACTGGACCTTAATAAGAATCTTTTTGATCTTTCATTTTTTCTGCCATCAACTTGCTTTTGTTGATCATTTTCTAATAGCTGATATTCTGAACCTTAGGTACTATTTTTATTTATTCTTTTTTGGTGGTGGGTTTTTTTTGTTCCGTCTTCTCTGAAATGATCCCTTCTCTACTTGCAGTGGATAGCTAAAATTCCTAGGAAATACACTGCAACTATCTAGATTACATCTCGATCTAGCGATGATGTGCTTCCTACCAATCTTATTTAGATCTTTTGTGAGCACAGTTCTATGTAGAGATACACATTAAAAGTATGCAGGTTATATTTAGTGTGTTTTTATATAAACATGAAACAACATAACTGTTCAGTTTTTCTGAATTATTATTCTAGGATCAAGACAACCTTTAATCCAACAATCTCAGCCTCCACCTTATTCATCACCTAGAGATGTTCCCCCAGACATATTGTTAGATTCTCCAGAAAGAAAGCAAAAGAAACAAAAGAAAATGAAGTTAGGCAAGGATGAAAAAGACCAGACTGAAAAAGCTGCAATGTATGATATCATTAGCTCTCCTTCCAAGGACTCCACTAAGCTTACATTAAGACTGTCTCGTGTAAGATCTTCGGATATGGACCAGCAGGATGATATGCTTTCTGGTTTGGAAAACAGCAGTGTGTCAGAGGGTGATATTCCTTTTAATGTGCAGTACCCAGGACAGACTTCTAAAACACCCGTTACTCCACAGGATGTTAACCGCCCATTAAACACTGCTCAGTGTTTGCCGCAGCATGAACAGACAGCTTTCCTTCAGGCACAACAAGTGCCTGTTTTACAACAGAACACTTCAGTTGCTGCAAAACAACCTCAAACTCCTGTGGTACAGACACAGCAACAGGTTTCGCAACAAGGAGCTATAACGTCATATGATGAAGTAGAATTGGATGCATTGGCTGAAATTGAGCGGATAGAACGTGAATCAGCTATTGAAAGGGAGCGATTTTCAAAAGAAGTGCAAGATAAAGGTAAAAGGATTGTGTGTGTGTATATACACTATATATTATATAAATATATATATATGCATATAAACCCCATATATATATATATAGAAAAAGTTCCTGTCATTTTCACATAGTTCAATTCTGTGTACACAGTGTAGGTTCTTCTGCGACATTCATCTCCATTCCCTTCCAACAATGAACTGTAATCTTTCATATATGCATATTTTAAATACCTGATATTCTTTACTCGGGGTCTTAATGGATGGAAAGTGAAATTCTTATGTTTCAAAATTCTTTTAAAATACTCTTACTTTTAACCATGAGACTGAATAAAGTACAATTAATGTTATTTATAGTTTCTAAAACCCCAGCAGTATCATAAATCAAAATTTATAGTAAGTTTTGACAGTTGTATTATTAATCCTAATTGCCTAATTATTAATCCCAAATTGCCTAATTTAAGAAGATGAAGGAAAACTGTTTTATCCCATTTCTATTCATGTCCCAATTTGGATTCAGTGTGAAGGAGATGTTAGACTAAATCACATCTGTTCTTTTGAAGGTAGTGTAATGATTGGGTAATATATACAATTATGTTGTTACTGATGTTTGTTCAACTGGATATTAATTATTATGTAGGCATTAGAAACTTTAGAGAACTGCCATATATCTCTATGGTCTGTAGCACAGAACCAGGTGGGCCTCTGAAATCTATCTTCACTTCGGTAGGTGCACTTGTTGTCTTAATGGATTTAGTTGAATCGATCAAAAATTTTTTTTGTATTTCTCTTTCTTTTTCTGTTGTTAACTGCTTTGAAGGTATTTGGTTTCAGATGTGTTTTATTAATTAGATAGTAATAATGTACCATAAGTATTTTTCAAAATCTTCCTTTGCACCCTATTTAACGTCTGAAAAAAAATTTTGTAGCATAATCCTAATTTACTAGATACTCTCAAGAAAAGTCTTGCAGAATGGAAAGTGGTGAAAATTCTGATTTTGATGTTCATAGGTAGAAATGGCCCATGTGGACATACTTGCATGGAATGAATTTGCACACAGTTTGGGTCTTTAACCAGCAGAAAGGGTGCAAATTTTCTCCCTGTTCAAAGTGGTTTTCCACTATTTTTAGTGATGCCTGAGTGGGTGGTGAAAGGAAGAGAGAGTTTGTGTGTATTTGTGCTTGTGTGTGTGTGTTTGTAAACATGGTTTCAGTACTAAAAGGTTTAACTTCTAAAATATTTCTTATTTGGTAATTAAATCAAATCTTTTTAGCAAAAACTGTTTATGAATATAAGGAGAAAAGATGTGCTCATCTCAAAAGACATCTCTACTGATCTCTGCTGTCTTTAATTTAATGAGATGGAGAATTAGTTTATTTGCTTGAATCTCTTCCATTAATTTTAAATTTATTGTTGGAGAGAGCTTGTGATTTGTGGCCTAATAGTTCAAAAGCTACATTTGTGTCCACACACTTTAAATAGAATCTCTACCCTGTTTTGCCTGAGAAACAGCTGAAAAAATGCACGGCAGCTTTCAAACACTTTGATCAAAACTAAAAACAGACTTTCTGTTTTGTTTTGGCTTTCAGAAAATTTTGACCATTAGTTATAAAGTTTATAATTACACATCCATGATCAGAGCCTTGATTTGTTTGTTTTGAGGAAAGGAGTGATTTTTATTGACTGTGACCTTTCCTGTTTACTGCTGGTCAATAAAGATCTTCCCAAATACAGATTCTGACCTTATGGTTCCCTTTACCTGCATCCTCTGGTAGGTCTCAGATCTCCCTGAGTTCCTACTATTGCTATAAATCAGGTAAAAGAATTGCTGTCCTGTACTGGGACAGATTATCACTATTTATTCACTTGTGCTAAGTTGCCCTATGATAGACAGCAGCACTTTTCACTTTTTCATTCTGGCTCTTGAGGTTTCAGCCATAACTGCATAGTATTTAGTAGAAAGATTTTTAGCAGTCTTGAAACAGATTTCCTGAAGATGTTACCTTGGAGAAGTATAGTTCTTAATTTTTTTGGTAATGCTTTTGCCATTGCTTCTAAATTTATGCTATGTCTACAACCTGATACATTCTGGAATTGTTCTAGTTAGAGCTGTTTGGTTTTGTGAGGCTGCAAGAGGAAGCATCCTGTATTGTTCCTATAGGAATATGTCTGTTAGAAACATATTCAGTAACTTCTAAATTTATAATTCATTTCTGCAAAGCTGCATAGTGTATTTATACAAAAGCCTGGCATTTGTGCTTTTTTGTACATGTACTGTAACTTCAGATCACATTATATCAGGAAGAGAGTTTGGTATGTAGCAAGTGTTTGGTCTAATTAGAGTGGGAATGCTTAGAGCCAGCTGATGCTTTGCAATAGCAAGCATCCCTTTAGAGAACTTACTCAAAATGCTAGTGCATGCTAAAACGTGCATGAAAGCATCTTTACTGCTTTTGTAACAGAGGCATGGGAATGCATATTACAGCCATACTGTGTTTTCTGTGTATACTCACACCAGATTCCATAAATTACTTTCAGTGAAGTGGTACTCAACAGTTTTGATAGTAGATTAGTGGTCTCTTCTGTCCTTTATTTTAGACATGAAATTTCCACAGTTCTGTACTCCGTCACAGATTTTCAAATGCTTTCTTTTTAACAGTAAGTGTTTGGTTGCATAGGACATGTTCTTCTGAGGCTAAGGACTAATAGTGTGGAAGAGTTTATTTCAGAGAAGCAGCAGAGATTTTGGGGGGACATTCTTGCTAAAAATTATACACCTTATCTAAGGCAATGGTGAGGTCTGGGGTTTGTTTTTTTTTTAATGCTGAGGTCCTTTTATTCTGTTTGCTACTGGTGGTAAATGGGGACTGGAGCCTTGTGGTAATTATATTCCTTTCTGTAACAAATCATTGTTTCTAATAAAGCTGTTAAAAGTGTTTAGCTTCCACCAAACAAAGTCTCTCAAAGTGGGAAGCAGTCTGAGTTTCAGAAGAGGAGCTAACACAGGGTTTTGCAGAAGTGCCTTCTTTGAAAAGCAGCTTATCTTTCTGAAATCTGATTTTCATGCTTTTGCTTTATGAAAAGGAATCTTTAGTGCAAAAATCACTAATTCAAAATCTGACAAATTTGAGCTACTGTGTGTCAGATATGTGTAAGAAGTGATTTTATAATATAACTTCCTTCCTGCTATGTTTTTATAATTCTGTCCTTTTGGGCTACTTGGCTCTTGGATTAAGTGGATTGTGTCCTCATCATATATCATGATAGAGAGGTGCAAAGTTTAACAAGTTGATTTCATCCTTGTCCTCTGTATGGAAGGGCAGGAGTTCGTCTCCTCTTCCTACTTCATCCTCAAGAAAGTCTCTCTATTGATTAATTTAACAACTAATTTTTCTGTTTCTGTTAGTGAAAGGAGATTTTGAAGATCTAGGCATTTGGCACCAAAAGTTACATTCTTATACATCTCTTGTACTTAGTCGCTTCAGTACTGCTAAATAGTCCATGGAACATGGCATAACTCAGCTCTTCAGTTTCCATTGCTCCCCTCACAATGGCCTCTATACCCTCATCAGATAAAATGTGTTAATCAATACTAGATCATATCTTATCTTTTAAAAGAATGTGTAGTATTAGCGATAGATCTAGCTATTATTTATCAAGACTCAGATTATCCAAGTTGGAAAAAAAGTGATTCAAAAGGGATTTTGGAGAAGTCAATTGACTTTTTCCATAACAATTGACAGGTAAACCATCCTCTGCTCTGGTTATATTGTGATATTTTGATGATATAATTTCTTCAGAAAGGTAGTGAAACTTAATTCACACTTTCTTCTCTTCTAAGTACTGCCAGTAGTCTACTTGGTGCAGTGAAGGCTTTTGAAACAAGTAGGGGTCTATATTCTGAACCAGTTTTGTTCCCTTAACTGAAATTGTGCTTCATTCACATTCTGGAGTTGACTACTCCAAGAAGCTAGAGGAAATCCTATTAAGTTTTAGATATTGTCCTAGGAATTTCTGTTGTTCTCAGTCATCTTTTTTCCTTTTGGTAGATGGGAATGTTGAGGGAGAAGTTTCGTTTTGATAACCTCAGTTCTTTGCATTAACTTGCGCTTTGCCACTGTTCAGGTACAACTTACTTATTTTTGTATGTAGTTGAGTAGTTCAAAGTTAGTCCATCACTTTTAGACTAAACCTTTCCTAGAATATTACATTAAGTTCTTCTTATTTTCCAAGATTTAGACCTGCTACAGAATTTATTTACAGATACAAAATTTATGCATCGAGATCTTTCATGCTTTTCTAAAACCTCCAAATACTGTGAAACAAAAATATTTAACATACTAATGCTAAAAGAAGCTCAGAGTCTTTTGGCAACACGAAAAAGAGAAGATAACCTTGAAAATTACATAAAATCCCAGGAAGTAACCCATCTCTTTCAGATACTCTCTTGCAAATTGATTTAGCTTTTTTATTTTGTTCATATTTGCTATATTTTAATCTGTGCTCTTCCATACACAGAACTGTGTAGTTAGGTTTTAGGCTTCTTCAAAGATACTTTTGTATAATACAGCTGTCTTAACAGATTGAGGAATTCTGCTTGTAAAAGGCAGAAATTTGTTTTCTGGCATTTGTGAGAAGAGTAATCAAATCATTAACCATTTCATTAGGAGGCTAATATTTTTTTAAGCTTAAAAGCATTAGAAAAAAAATTTTAATGAGACAAACCTACTTGTATATATGTGTTTTTCCCTATATATTTTACCCCTGAGGATCCATTTTACCCGCTTCTTTGGAATCTTACTGTGGAGTCTTTGAATTAGGAAGAAGTGAAACTGTAATAACTTTATTTCCAATAATCGGATCAGTTAGGGGGCATTTGGATGCCTGCTGTGGGCCCTTCCTTTTTTTGGTTCGTTCCAAGCCCTTAGCAGCAGAGACACACATCCCAAGAGTGTGAATCTGCCGGAGCAAAACTCTCAAAACTACAGTTATAGGTAAGTAACCTTTTTCTCTTACCTTTTAAGTTCTTACCCAGCTACTCTCCCTTTCTCCCCATCACCCATCTCCCCCATAAAATTCCCTAAAGAGGAAGCTTATAGAAGAATACTATTAAGAATTAATAGTTTGTGTATGGCTAATTTTATGTAGTTAATTAATGAAGTGATGGAATGTATAATTATAACCAGTATATTAGCATTCATTTCCAAAAACATGTTGTAGGGGGCCTATTTCCTTAAAAATGGAGCTACAAGTAGTAATTTGTGTAGTGATCTTGCAGATTACAGTCATTAATACATAAGGCAAAGAGAGTGTGAAAGATAAATGAGTGTCTGTATAGTAGAATGTGAGACTTGGGTATCATGTGTTTTGTGTATACAAGTTTTCATTAGGTCTGCATTTTGTGGTGTGATATAATGGATGAAACTGGCTCCCTATATACCTCTTCCAAGAAAACACAGCTTTGCAGCCTCCAGGTGCTATAAAGGACAGATTCTGTGTTTGTGTCTATTCAGACATGTTTTAAGAAAAGTAAGAGGAAGAAGTTCCTGTTCTATTAGAGGAATTGAAATGAAATGTTACAGTGTTTGCATCTGTCTGTGAAAAGTTACTTCCTTTTACAATTTTTAAAAAGATTAATATACTTTGCAAATTATATGATCCTACCTTTAAAAAAAAAAGATCATATAATTTAATGGCATTTTTATTTGTGCTCATATGTAAAATGAAATCGAAATTACCCTATTTATACTGGGTTGTGCTTTATGTACAGCAGCATAGAAGATAACTAAAGTGTAGCAGTTTAGCAAGAAACCTCTTTTCAGCCTACCCTGTAAACTAAGACTAGAAAATTCAATATTAATTGCATACCTTGCATAATTAATACCCTTGATTATACCTGTTGGATGAGAGAATTTATGATACCATTAACCCGATAATGACTTACATTCTGGGACAGACATTTCTTTATAACGCATTTAAATCTTGATAAAGAAATGGCACAAGTAGTTAATAAACCCTATTAAGAGCTTAAGCCCAGCTTTTATGTAGTTCACAGTCACTAAGTTCATGCTGACATCAACTTAAGAAGACACAATGTTTTTTTCATTGTCATGGAATATAAATGTTAATCTAGTTAATTGATTATATTTTTGAGTACAAGGCAGAAGAAAATCAACAGTTGGAAGGGTGAAGGGAAAGTCATTGCTTATTTCTAAAGTTTTCTGTCTATACAAATGAATTACAATCTAATTGGGTGATGTTAGCTGTGATAATTATGAGCTTTCATTCTGATGTTAGAGTTTCATTTTTCCTGTGGAATTAGATACTACACTGGTTGTTTCAAACTAAGTGCACTTGAAGTTTTGCTCAGATATTCTGGGTTTACAAAACTGTAATTTTGCACAAAATCACATGAGTAAAACCTAGTGTTTATGCTGAAAAATCTATCTCATAAATAAACTAAAGTCATGTGGTTTGTGAAAGAAATATTAAATTCAGGGAGCTTAAGTTAAAGTTTCCAATCTGTAAACAAATGTGGATATTTGATTATTCCTTTCTGCAGTTCAATTTTTTTATTTCCTGGTGTAGCATTTTCTTTGTATTACTATAATTGACAGAGATTAGTGAGCAACCAGACAAACTTAAGTATTCTTAAGGTTGTCTGGTTCTTAAGACACTATGATGATTGTGTTATTGCTATATTTAAGAAAACAATCAAAACTTCAGAGTCTTAATTTTGATGAAGTCTACTACACCTTAAGACATGTCAGGAATCACTGCAGCCTTTTTGTGTTTAAAACTGAGTGAGTTTAGATAGCTTTCTGATGGAGTTTCCTTTTTGGACAATGAACAGAAATTTGATCAAGTCTTTTAACAGGTTGCTAAAGAGTAGCCGGTGTTTCTGTTCTGAGTCTTGCAAGTCCCTTTATTTGAACTGCAGCAGTTGAACGTCCTCTGGTGTCTTCACAGATTTTTGGAATTATGCACCATTCTATAAAGCTTCCTATATGAGGTTCATTACTGTACTTTCTTATTTCTTCTGTAAGGGAGGAAGTAGTGAGAATAAGATCTGTGCCCTGTGTTGGCTGCATCTCTCCTTCAAGGGGAAGAGCTAGTAGTGTGGAAATCTCTTCTGCAGAACGGAATGTTTCTGTTCTGTTGTTCAATTCTTTTTTCCAGTTGGCATAAGACTTTGAGGGGAAGTCACATGGAAACAAACTTATATGGGTTGTGCATACATTTAGGAACTAAAAAGAATGGATTTTTGTCCTAACTCCACTGATAAGTTGTCCATTGAAGTAATTTTAAAGATTCCTTGTATACAGACTAGATTCTTGTGATCTACAGAGCACTGTTAGCTGGGGGGACAGGCAGCTTCAACGAGATCTGTGAAAAATAACTAAGAAAAGTAAATAGTTAGCAGTAGACATATGTTTGTTATTTGAACATTTGACTATGTGTCATTTGTCAAAAATTTCTAATCTTGATTTCTAGCTTAAATAAAATCAGCTTATAATTGGCCTCTTTCTCACTTACCTCTGATGTTGTTAAAAAATAGAAGGTTTGACAATATGTAATAACCTCTTAGGACTAGTATATTTGAGTTAAATTTGTTAATTTGTGATATAATCAAATAAGTGCTATTTCAGATGAGTGGAAGCATACCCCAGTAATTTCTGATATGAGAGATTGGAAGAGTTAGAAGTTTAAAGATGTAAAACTCTTAAAGCTTATTCTTTGCAAAAAGAAAATTTATACTTTCAATTACTATTTAAATCGTTCATCTAGAATTCAACATAGAGGATCAATCTTTTTTGTGTCCGTGAAGAGGAGAACATTCACATTTAACCATTTTGATTAGGAAGTCTTCCACTGACTCCCTTGCAGAGTGCTACATGGGGAAGCAAAAATTTTATCTGTTATGTCTTTTTATAAGTATACCAAACAGTATTAATAGAGGGAAGTGTTACCATTCTGCTAAAAGAAAGCTTAGCAACCATGCTAATGGTTATTATTTAGACTTGTTACCTTTTCATAGATATTTACGAAAGGCCCATTTTCAATTTGATAGATCAAGCAGTTGTAGAACTGAGTATCGTCCAATTATACTCAGTTGTTTAAAGTGTTTATTCTAGGATTTAAGGTAATCATCAGACTTGCAAGGAAGCAGTAACATAGAGGGTTTCAGTGCTAATGGTATCTTGACTGTTGCTTTGGAAAGATTCCAGGGTGAGTAAAAGAATAGAGATACACTTTTATAATACAGCTCTCCTTGTCCACCTTCTGCTTCTAACACTTCCTCAGCTTCCAAGCATATCTATTTTCAGGATGAATGGTCTTCGAATCATGATTGCCTTGTAGTTTCAGCAGAAATTTATCTCATGATGTCTGTGGTTATTTCAGTGCAATGTGGTTCTTTGCACAAAGATTCCACAGTAATTAATTAAATTCTAAATTTAAAGTACTCATAACTTCGATACGCCAATATTTCCAAAGATGAAGGCCATAACCTTCTCTCCAGGAATACTGTTCGTAAGAGGATTGGTGGGAGAGTACCACTTGGAAATCCAGCTATTTTTTTTTTCCATGTCAAGCTTGTGGTTCCAGTAATGTTTTGTTTCTGTGATATGGTGAATGATTTCTTTTGATAGAACAGCTTGACTATTTTTTAGTATAGTGTAGTTTATGATCTTGCTTTGAGTTCCAAAGTTCTGCCTTTTAGTGAGCATGTTGCAAGGTAGAGAGAACATTCTTATAAATTTTCTAAGTCAGAAGGATTCATACATAGAGTAACTGTTCTCTGAACAACAATAAATTTGTTAAAAGAATTGAAAAAAGTAGGTAGATTTTGAGTATATCTACAACCTCAGAGAAAGGTGAAGTGAATAATTGTTTTGAAATAATCTGAATACAATGAACTAGTATACCAAATCATTAATGTAATTAGAAAGCTCTTCTGTAACTTAATATATACTCCTTTTACTACGAAAACTGTTACAAAGAAAGGAGCAAAAACATCCTGATCGCACTTTGTTGGACTAAAGAGATTGTGAGCCAGTATATTTGGAACTGAAACAAGCTTCAGATCTAGGTCTGTAAGATTTCAAAGAAAGATATTAGTCTGATATTTTGGTGAAGTCCTAGATCCCTGTATTTTTCCCCCCAAAAAATGCTACTCTCTATTGAATGAATTTTGAATACTGATGCCTTAAAGGATATGAAGTATATTTCAATTGATATTGTAAAACTTCATCTGTTCATTTTGGGACTCATGACTTAACGAAGAATCTAAATGCAAACTTGCATATATTCAACTGTAAAAGAGAAGATCTGAAGACATCTGCTTTTAGAGGTTCACTACTCTCTTCTTACCTCACTTACTCTTAATTCTTGTATAGCTGAAAGTGAGTTCAAGATTTTATGAAGCCCTCAGAACCCGGTGGTATGTTTCAGCTTTCAAATTTTTTTAGCTATTATGTCAACTTAAAAAGTTTTTATACTTATTTGATGGAGTTTTTTTCATTATGCTTTATGAAGGCAGTGGTACTATGTATTCATCCTTTTTGCCCTAGTTCAACTGGATGTTTTCTTGTGCTTAGAACAGCTTTTTTAGTCCTACATGCAGAATCTCATAGAGGCAAAGTGGTAATGATAGAGTCTAGTTTTGAGGCTCACTTTCAAGATGTACTGGAAATAAGAAGAAATCTGTGAGTGATCTGTAACTCTGTCTGCCATCACCTTGCCATCTAAGAAAATAAAACTACGAAGAAACTACCCTTTCTTCTCAGGCAAGATGTCAAGTTCCTAAAACATCAGTATTCTAATGCCAAGATCAATGAAGAATGTGCATCAGAAGAGCTATGTATTTAGAGGGAATATGTGTACCAAGTTGTGATGTGATCATCTACTTATGTGTTCTCAACTTAAAATTTGACATTTTGGATGATGAAGCATTTTGGATGAGCAGCAGCATCTTGAGCCTGGTCAGTTACAGAAGTCCAAGCAAGAAAATTTGCCCTACTTGAATTGTTTTGGTTGTTTGTTCTTGGTGCCTTCAGCGTGAGGGCTCTGAAAGGTGAGTTTTGGTTGATCCAGCTGCAGCTGTCTAAGGCATCACAGCTCGTGGCCATCTGCTCCTATAGTAGGCATAAGAGAGGAAAGCATTTTCTTGCTTAAAGCTGAATCATTCAGCCTGTTGGGTTAATGCTAACCACCTTCACTAGTGCCTTATGGTGATGCATTAGACAGTAGTTATGGAAATATGAATGCATGATCCCTTCTGCTACAGATGGTAACTTCAGTTAAAGAAATGGGGCAGATCATGAATAACAGTAACATCTTAAAGACTATTGTTAGATCACCATCCGAGCTTTTCAGGACCTTTTTCAGTGTGCCTGGCATTTCTGGATTAAAATGACAAGGCTGACCAACTTTCTCATAAGTACACATGTTTCTGAACTTAGATTTCAAAATGTAAAGGGTTTTAATTGAGAAGTAAGGTAACAATGTGTGTGGATGTATGTATATTTGTTCTAATCCGTAGTGAAGAAAAATTCATCTGTGTAAGTCCTCATATGAATCCAGCCATTGCTGTAGCATAGAAAAAGCAAAAATCTCCATGCTAAAAAGCTGCATCTTTGATTTGGAAACTCGATTTTGCTGCACATATCTATCATAAAGTGGGCATTCATTCCTACAGGCTTCTATTGGGCTTTGCAAAATTCTTTATTTGCAGTTGATCAGTTTCTGCATGGAGTTTATTGTACCTGTCTTTACTGTCTTCCAGTCATTAAATCTTGTACAAAATTTTTGAGTTTTAGAAAGTTAGAGATATCCAAATAGATTTGAGGATTAAAATGATAGGGAAAAAAAAACCTGTTCATATCACTGGAACTGACCATGTTACTGCTTGTTATTGTGACCTAATTTTAATTTTGGAGGTGATCCTTGAAAGTATTTCTAAAGAAGAATCTTCTAAAAATTTACAAGAAATTGGAATTCATATATTGTGATTCTGGTTTACAGTTCCAGAGGACTGTGTGGGTTTTTTAATTGACATTTATTTCCCTATTTCTTGATTGCATCCTCCTTACTGTTCATTCACCTGCTCTGAGTGGAAGAGCTGGTTCATTGCATCTGGTAATAAGGCACAACAAACCTAGGCACAAAGTAAGGTATTTTTCTTGCTTTGCATTTGTGGTCTAGGCATTTCAGCAATAGATCTATGTTTAGTAATTCCTTAGACTTACAATGTATTCCCTGATTACAGAGAAAGTATTTTTTTTTCATCAAATTATGCAGTGGTAGTTGAGAAGTTAGAATCTAAGCTTTAGTGCAGGAAGAGCATCTAGTTTGCATGGCAGAAATTATTTTTAGTTTAGAGTTCTGTGTTGGTAATATAAATGGGTTATCATTTTATATGGGTAGAATATACTCTTTTGGATACTTCCATGTGCTTCTCATTGCTGTAAATTCTGCCAAATTGCAGGTGGTTGGCTTAATTTTCCTGTATTCTGTTCCTAATTTTTTTGTATAAACTGAAAGGCTTATTGCAGAGTCAGGTTCTTGACAAAAAAATTATCACTACACTTTGTGTTTCCTCTATAAAAAGCATTATAATTGCAAAGGGAAAATTACTCAGATTTTTAAGTGTATAGTGGTCCCCCACCTAATATGCATGTGTTAAGGTAGAGACTACAACCCTTGGTTTAATGCTTTATTTCAAAGAGAAGCATGGAGGGGGGGAACAGTTACTTTTATCAGTTTTGTTCATTGTTTGTGTGTTCCCTGACTAAAATATGTGTGAAGTCCAGCTGATACACTGAACCAAGTAGGGAAAACCTCTGTCATAATCATTGCAGATCCTTGCTTAGTACTTGCATAATAAAGCAGGTTAGATCTGCAGAAGGTATCTTCTCTAGTAGTATTCCTCAAAAACTAGTTGTGGAGCTGCACCCTAACTTTGACTTTTCAGACTTCTGCCTCAAGTGTAATTGAGTAGTTTGGGGTTTTTTTAAATGGGGTGGGTTTTTTTGGTCCTTATGTATTCCAGCTGCTTTATTAGGTGATTCTCTTGGGAATGATACAGGACCTTTGATTTCTTATGTTTTGAGGGAGGGTTTTTTTAATGATTAGCTGGCATTTGTGGGAGACGGACAATGAATGGTAGTCTGAATACATGAAAAAGTGTTAGTTAGAGAAGTCCTATTCTTGCTTTTAAATTCAGTGGATTTTGTGTGCACATCCATGTTGTGGAGGATTCATTGTGGGAGTGGAAGGGAATGGACTTACTTCACTGAACATTTATCAGTTTTTATATATAATTTGTGATTTTTTTTCTTTTTTAACTTGCAGATAAGCCTCTAAAGAAGCGAAAACAAGAAAACAAACCACCAGAGGCTGGAGGTGCTACTGGAGGAAATAGAGCAGCTTCTCAGGAGACAGGTTCTGCAGGAAATGGGGCACGGCCAGCACTGATGGTTAGTATTGATCTGCAGCAAGCAGGAAGAGCAGACTCTCAGGCAGCAGTAACTCAGGATTTGGACACCATCAAAAAACCTGAAGAAATTAAACAGTATAATGACGGGTTTGTGTGTGTTCCCCAAGAAGACACTGTTGGAGTTCTTAAATTTAAACCTGAAAACCATCCAGAAATTTTCAGGAAAAAGTCAGACTTTGAAAGTCAAAAGACAGATATCCAGCAAAATGAAAACAGACAAATGGAATTCCAGCAAAATGAGAGCAGACGGTTGGAAAGTAAATACAATGAGAGCAAGCAGTTAGAAGTGAAACATGAAAGCAGACAAATGGAAATGAAACAAAATGAGAACAGACAGACAGAATTGAAACAAAATGAGAGCAGGCAAATGGAGATGAAACAAAATGAGGGAAAACAAAATAATGGCAAACAGGAAATACGGCAAAGGCCAGAAACGCCAAAACAGAAGAGTGAAGGCAGACCTGAAACACCAAAACAGAAGAGTGAAGCGAGGCCTGAAACACCTAAACACAAACATGATAATAGGAGGGACTCCAGTAAACCTTTGTCAGACAAGAAAATTGAAATATCTAGGCACAAACTAGAGGTGAAATCTGATCCTTCAAGGATGAAACCTGAAGGTCGGCCTGATCCAACAAAACCGAGGCCTGATGGACGCTCAGTTTCTGATCCACCAAGGCGTGACCATGATAGCCTTAAACAAAGATCTGAGGACAGGGCGGAGTCAGAGAGATACAGAGGAGATCCATCCAAGATCAGAAGGCCTGAATATTTGAGATCCTCAAACAAAAATGAACATGATTCTAAGCATGGTCTTAAATCTGATGGTTCAAAACCTGAGAAATTTGAAAGGAAATATAGGCATGAGTCTGGTGATTCAAGGTTTTCTTCTGGGGATCAGAAATCAAGGCCAGACAGCCCTCGTATTAAACAGGAAGGTAAAGGGGATTCTAGCAAATCAAGACCTGATAAACCTGGTTTTAAGTCACCAAACAGCAAGGATGAACGAAGGACAGATGGTAATAAGAGTAAAGTAGATAGTAATAAAGCACATGGTGACAATAAAGCAGAGTTTCCCAGTTATTTGTTGGGGGCAAGATCTGGTGCATTGAAACATTTTGTCATTCCAAAAATCAAGCGTGATAAAGATGGCAATGTTACTCAGGAGTCAAGGAAAACTGAATTTAGAGGTGAACATAAAGACAAAGTAGAGAAGATTGGGCTAGTTGAAGACCTAAATAAAGGAGCTAAGCCTGTAGTTGTCCTTCAAAAGCTTTCTTTGGATGATGTACAGAAATTTATTAAGGACAGAGAAGATAAATCAAGGGGCTCTTGTTTTAAACCTAACAAGAACAAGTCATCCAAACCTAATAAAGGTAAGATTGATTTAATATTAATTGCATTATATCTTTTACATTTGAGTTCTTGTAGATTTTCTACTTCCGCTGTTAGAAATTAAATGCAAACATTTGATAGTTTATATGCTTGCTTGTATGGTGAGAAATAAAGTGAAACTCATCTAAGGACTTGTCATTATCAGAAATCTTGCTGCAAATGTACCTGAAATTATTTATTTCTACAGTACAAGTACTTAATCTGGCAACACTGAAGTGGTCTTAAGATGTTCTTCAGCTGCATTAGTTTTATATATTAATTTATCTGGTGAAATGTAACTGTTGTGTGTATAATTTTACCTGGTTTAGCTGTGTCTATATAAAGGACTGCCACTACTATAAATATTGTAGCTGGAATGATGGGAAATACTAAGTATGCAAGCCCTAAGATTCTTTTTGTATTTAATTTGAAGTGAAATGGGTTTTTCCAAAGCATGTTTTGACATGGTGGTAGTAAGAACATAGTTGCAGAGTCCCATCTACCTCTTTAACACTGTAGATACAAATCAGTTGAGGAGATCCCATACTTGAGAGTTTGTGACAGTAAGTTAGAAAAAGGTTTGGTCTGTAGGAGACTTCTTATATCATTGTCTCTAGTGTCTGTTCTATGCAGAAAGAAGAGAGCTGAACTATTAGCTAGCATTTTGAAATTAGTAATATGGACAGGAAATAATTTAGAGTAGCTTGTAGGTTTGATATTTAACTGATTGTCTCTTTTGCAGATTTTACACTTTTTTAAAATAAGATCCTTGTTTGCTTGGTGCTTTCATTTTGGCTTCTTTGGTTTCAGACTGAAGTAGATGATTTCACACTGAAATCAGTATTACTTACTGGTCAGGTTTCCTTTTTCTAACATTTAACATTAAAGAATTTAAATTTCTTATATAGTTGTGTTTATAGAGTTGTTGTGTCTTAAAATATACAGACAAAAGCCAGAGAAGGGGTTTACAGCTGTATGCAGGATGATGTATAAATCCATTTCCAGGTGTATAATGAATTCAAGATGAAAACATTTTCTTACATAGCTAATCTGGTAAGAAATTATGTAGAAATCATCTTCATGAATGTATGACTATTTTATGTGCACCTGTAAAGAGATGTTTTCTGTATCATTAATTTCATGCTATGCCTGTTTTCTATCTACTAACCAGTTTATATTAACTCTAAAAAGCCTTAA
The DNA here is from genome assembly GCF_014805655.1 of Passer montanus. Taxonomy (NCBI): domain Eukaryota; kingdom Metazoa; phylum Chordata; class Aves; order Passeriformes; family Passeridae; genus Passer; species Passer montanus. The sequence goes on from NW_024366815.1 coordinate 2,399,875, forward strand.
TAATAATTTGTGATGTATTTTACATATTTGTAAAATATTAGCCTCCTTGTTAGGGATTTCTATTTGTCCTGGAAGTAAGAACATTATTCCTGTTCCTTTCTGAAGTTCAAAAGAGGCAAAATTTCAATTTCAAATAAGAGGTATCTAGAGTTAGCCATAAAATTATGATGTCTTTGCTCTCAGTTTAATCTGAAGCTTTCAGATGAAACCCTTATGTTCTTGATAGGAAATGCTACAAACTTTCTGATGGAACTCAGGTCTAGTCTCAGTAGGATAGATTTTGAATTCACACATTTTTATGTGCAGAAAATCAGTTTCTTACAAAGCTTCTGAACAATAGGCAGTGCATGTATGCTTTCCAAAATGTTTCTGAATTACTTTTTTCTTGTAGTCTGTATATGTCGTTATGTATGTAGAATGCTAGTAATGTGTAAAGGTTTTAATCACTTTTGGTGTGATTCTAGTAGCTGTCACAGATGAGCAATGCATTTATTTTAACGTTAGGTTTATAATTTCTCTACAATGTTTTTCTGCAATTTTTTCTGAATTCATCATTTTCTTGCATTTCTTGCATTTTGAAGTAACTTGGGACACGTTTTACAGGGAAAAATGGTTTAAATCTGATATGAGTATTTTTGCAGTTGTATTCAGAATGTGGTTCTTACAATGATACTAGAAACAGGTTTCATGAAAAGAATAATGTAACTATTTTTATCTTACAAATCATGTTATGAGTATTCAGCAGTCAGATTTTGGAGAAAGTGTCTTTGAACTACAGATTTTTGATGTGTATATTTAGTTCTGTATTTTTTTTTTTCTGATAACTTACTTCCTAGAGCACATTATGCTAATTAACCAGGTGAATTCCAGTGTTTGAAAAGATACATATATTATAAAGTTATCTCTCTTTGTAAGGCAAAGTCTATTTGTCAACAGCTAACTGATGCAGATGTATCCATGCCACTGATACAGTGTCCTCAATCCAGTTGAAATAGTGTTCACAGCTTTACTTGGTGCCATTTTTAGTTATAAACTTTTTAATACGCTAGGATCTGTAATTTTCATATGTCTTCTTTTAGTTCATCCTATACTACTTAGTAGATTGTAGCAATTCTTTTCCAGTGTTGCCTTTTAGCATCATTATTCAACTTCTCACATGCCTCTTATGCCATGTAGCTTAGTATATTTTACTTTCTCTTATTTCATTACCCTTGTATCTCTTGTCCTTTCTTTTTTGCTTTCTCATCCATCCCTTCCTCAAGAAAATGTCTTCTCCTAGATTTGTCATGTACAACATCATTGCTATAATTTCTCTGAAATGCAGTTTAAAATACGGTTGTACAGCTAGTTCAAAACACCATTTAGATAGTTGTTCTGTCTTAAGGGGCTAATTCCCATTCATTACAAAACTCAATAAAACTGACTCACATGAAGTTACAATTTTTTGCAAACTGAAAGTCCATACAATTTTTTGCATTGTTTTAGAAAATTTTAAATTTTAAAATCATGACTTTATTTGCATTGAACTTCAAAAAGACAAGGTAATGTTGTCACCAAATTGTATAGACATGTTTGAAATTTTATCAAGTTATGAATGGGAGGGATAGCCACAGTATTTAATCAATCCAAGAGTCTCTTTAGGCATTTAAAAGGAAGAAGTAATTTTTCTTGCTCTCATTCTCTCTCTCCCCTGATCATTGAGCTTTTGTCTGAAAGATTCAGTGTATCTCAGAAGAAAATTATGGGGTTTTTTCATAGTATTTTTGTTACAGGGTCTTGTGGTGAAGTCTTGTGGCCAATTTTGTCCAGGTCAGAATGAACTGTGGCATTTTCTTTGTCTGATTTTAACATTTTATCTTGGTTTTAATGCAAATGTATGTTGTTGTGGGACCCATGAAACTTTTCCCTTTAAGCTTGTGCCTTCAATGAGGAGGTCATGTTTGCTGTCCTTTCTTTTCAGAGCTTCAGTGAACACCTTCTCTTGCAGCTTTTTTAGAGCTATGCTGATCAGCTGTGTTGGGATGGGAGCTGTTAGCAGCTTCACGGTTACTACATTCTGAACAAGACAAATTTTCCTTTGTTAAGTATAAGTAATGAGAGAAACTGTACAAGGTGTCTGTAGGTTGTCTATCTGTACAAGATGTCTGAGTAGGTTTATACTATGTTTAAAGGATTGTCTTCGCAAAATAAGTGTCTTTCGGATCTTCCTATATCACCTAAAGGAGTTTGTTGTCTTAAGGGAAAAAAAAAGAACTTCTGATCTGAATGCCATTCCTCCATTTTGTAGATTGTTGTGTGATTTAATGATCTTCACAACACAGAACTGAAGACATAAGGTTTTGTTGCTCACTACAAATCTTCCTAAATATACTATGTTTCCTGTTGCTCTGATCTGAAATTTGAGTAAAGACTTGACATTTCTTTGAAGGTGCTCTTCATACAGGATCAGCTAAAAATCTTACTGCTTAATCATCTCCGTGTCGCTAAAACAATGCTTCTGGATTCTTCTGTGTTCTCTGCTTACATGGTTTGTTTGGGGGTTTTGGTTTGTTTGTTTTTACTTCCAGGTGACTTTTTCGGAGCCTGTAGTAACTCTGATTTGGTGTTTGTTTAACTTGACAGTCTGTCTTTGGGTTCTAGCACAGTTGGAAATAGTTTCACTTGCAAAACAGCAATCCGTTTTCTTCTAGTAGTGACAAGAAAGGGAGTATTTCAGGATGAAAAGCTGTATCCAGATTGTGTAGGCTCAGTTGAGTGAATTTGTTATGCCTCTCACTGATTTCTAGTTAGTGTAGCCAAAATACTTAAAGATGCTTAATGTTAAAGATGAAAATGGTGGGCAGAAAGGAAGTACCAGTTCTAAACCTTGTTTGAATCCTACATGTACAGGAATTCTATAAGGGCAAAATTGGGTTATGGATGTTAGCACATCAGATTTTAGAGTTCACACAAATTTGTTTCCAAAATAAAAATTTCTTAATGCTGAGACAGAAACCCCTAAATCAGATGGGCCACAAGGAAATAACTGGAGTAAAACATACTACCTTGGGAAAGGAGAAGTTTGAAACTCAGTTTGCTTCCTGTATATTGTGCTTTTGCAAAAGTTAGCATTGTGAAAGTCCTCAGTTCCTGTCTTGAAGTTCTTGGTAGCAACTGCATTTCCATGTGTCAAGGCCACGTATATTGTGCTTTTGCAAAGGTTAGCGTTGTGAAAGTCCTCAGTTCCATATATCTTGAATTTGAAATTCCTGTCTTGAAGTTCTTGGTAGCAACTGCATTTCCATGTGTCAAGGCCAGAGTAGTAACCTGCTGACCATCTTGCATATGGATGCAGCACCAGGTGGATCTGTAGAAAATGATGCCACATTTCAGATGAAAAAAATACTGTATTTCAGCATTTACAGCAGAAAATTCATAACGATTTTTCTCCGCTCAAATGTTTAAACCTTCGTCAAACTAACATTTAATTGTAATTATGGAAAAACAGCTGTGACTTTTATAAGAGTTCTACAGTCTTCCAGTTTTTTCCTCTTTTCTGATATATTAACGACTACCTCCTCTCATCATGACTGGACTAGAAGAGGGATTGGCTCACCCTTGTGCCATTAGAAGTATTTCAAGATACTTGTTGGGTTTGCAGAGGACCCACTTTAATATGCACTTTGTTCATTGAGCCCTGATTATTTGGGGTTTTTTCCTGGATTAAAAGGTTCACATCTTGAAAAATATTCCAAGCATTGTTTAGTTAAATGTCTCATTATATATAACTTGTTAAAGTCTAGGAAGATCTGATTTCTCCAACATGCTTTGGGCTGGAATGGTTTTGCTCCTACTTGCAGGGAATTTTAAGGTATGGTGTGTCTGTCCCATTCCAGAAGGTAGCTGGGATTTGTGTGGGCATTGTACAAACTCTCTGGGGCCTTCATTTTTGGTGCTGGTTTTTCAGAAGTAGATGTTGGATAAGCTGGTATTGGTACGTAGCAGGAATCAGCCACTGCACACTGGAGTAATTCCTTATGTTGATCTGTTACTGATAAGAGAGGTGACATTTTCAGCACAGAGCCTTGCCTGGTGGCTGCTTTCCTGCTATTTGTTTCCTACTTTAGACTTTGCTACTAAGAGAAACATTTTGATTCTTGCTTCTACAGTATTTTTCTGGATAGGAAGAGTGAAGTTCACGTATGTCACATCGAATTCATAGCAGCAACAATGAATTTGACCCAACCCATCAATTTCATTATACTGTGATTCATCTAAAATATGATGCTGTGTCTGTTTGCAAATTTAGGATTGCATTGTTTAATTAGTTGATTTTTGAAAAATTACTTTGGCAAATGTAAGTGATACATGTTTATTACCTAATTTGTCAGAACAATTTCTTGAAAGTCCGAAACTGCTCTTGGTTCATGGACATTGAAGGTTGATTGAGTTCCTCTTGCTTCTGGGAATAGCAAAGGCTATTTTGAGTAAATAATTTTTGCAGCAATGCATTGCAATGTGTAAATGTGGCCCAGCAATTTGTCTGATGTCAATTACAGTATGCAATGCAGACTTGTTCGTGTGTCTAAGGATCTGAAGGTGGATATTGATCTTTGCTAATGTGCTGTGATATGTGCTTGAAATTTTTGGCTTGAATTTTTTTCTAGCCAAAGGATAAATTTGACTAAATACAAGTGCCAAAAAGTTTCATATTTGCTTCTAGAGAATTAACTTTTCTGTTGCTGAAAATTGTCACCTTTCTAGGTAACTCTTTTCATGTAGGAAAATTTAAACCCTTTACTTAAAATTTGGGCTTTATTTTTTGCTCTGTGGGAATACTACCTGCAAACAGAAAAAAAAGAGTATGAAACATTTTTTTGTCTTTCAAATTACTGAACTGTTGTTTTCATTGAATAACTTTTCTTTAAATATGCATTCTGTTTAATTTTCTTCCGAGCTTTTTCCTGTACTATTTTATATTTAAAGCTAAAACATCAGCAATCTTTTGTTGTCGTTCCTTATGTAATTGTTATCTTGAAGAAGCAAAACTAGTAGCTTCACACAATATTTTCAGTGATAAGGACTGAGAATGTTTCTATGCAATAGTAAGAAAAATAAGCAAGTATTCTTGATGTGCTTAGAAGTCACAGATAAGATGTAAAATAATGGTTTTAGTTTGCCTATTCTCTGCAGACATTTTAGTTGTATTTTATTCCTTAAATAGAAGTTTTTGTTTTATAAGAAGAGAAATTCTGAGGAATAATCTGATTTTATTTAATTAAGGTCTTTTGTCTCAGGCCTAGTAAGCAACCAGAATACATGGCTGGAAAAATACATTAGTCATAAATTTCAGATCCCAACCATTAATCATTATAGGGTCAACAAATGGTTTGGGTTAGAAATTATCTTAAAGATCATGTAATTTCAACCCCCTGCCATGGGCAGGGGCACCTTTCATTGGGATCAGGTGCTCAGAACCCCATCCAGCGTGGCCTTGAACACTGCCAGGGATGGGGCATCCACAACCTTTCTGGGCTATTTGTTCCAGTACCTCACCCTCTCAGTAAAGAACTTCTTTCCAACATCTAAATTAATCTCTCCTGTTTTGTTTTAAAATCATTCCCCCCTGTCTTATTGCTATCTGCCAATAAAAGCCACCCTCCCTCTTTTTTTGTAAGCCCCTTTTGAGTACTGAAAGGAATTTTGATAGAAGCACATTGACAGACAATTGCATGCTGGGTTTTGCAACTGTACAAAATACCATAACTTCTTAAAATAATAAATTGAGTTGGCCTAAATTTTAATGCATATGTTCAAAAACAATGACAGCAAAATTCAAAAGCACTCCCCCAACACCAATTCATAAAAGCAAGGGAGTTTGTGCAGCATTATATTTATTTCAATTGCCAACCTTGCTTCTTTTTATTCTGAGTACTCTTTGTTTTTTGTACAGCATCTTGGAAAGCTAGGCTGCTCTAGCCTCCTTTTTATCAATTGCTATACAGACAAAAAGTCAGCAATAAAGCCAGCAGTAAGTTCCTATAGCAATCATACAGCTTGAGAACATCATTGATGCCAATGTAAATGTGAGTTCTCTTGGCATCTTAGGAGAGAGTGTGTGTTGGATATATCCCCTGCTCTCTGCCTAGGTATTTCAGAATTCCCTTTTGAAATATCTTCCCTCCTTCTAAAAGTTTTATTTCTTAAGTATTTTGTACTATTGTAAAATTATTTTTGAATCTGTGTTTCTTAGCTGTGGTTAATGATGACCTCTGTTGTGTCATGGAATTATTCTGTTGCCATGTCCAGATCCTTCTCTGACCAGCCTGTCTGGGTCCCATCTTTCAAGGCCAGAGCTAAGGACTGGAGTAAAAGCAGGGAGTCTGAAACTCCTTTGTTTTTAGGCTGGGAGCTTTTCCTTTGTGCTACTGTCGGGGCATATGAGGAAGAATTGTTTTTAAAAAATACGTTAGAGCAGCTTCCATGAAATGTAGGACATACGTCTCCCAAACATTGCCTTTCTCCATCCTGCTTAATTTATTGAAGCAGAGAATTCCTGTGTGTGCAGCCCCTTGGGTGGTGGTGAGGGCATCTCAGTCTCCACTCTTTTTCTGGCATGACTGAATGTGAGGTGAGCTCTGGAGTTATCCCTTCATATATATAGTCAAAAGATGAGGGTAAGGCACTCAGTAGAGGGTTATATCCTTTTGGGTACATTCTGTAGGAGGTAGCTGTATACCCTTCTGTAAGCTTTACAGCAGTGAAGGGGAGAGGGGAGACGAAAGAGTGCAAATGTCCTACTCAGTTTGTTTTCACCAGTATTGATTTGATTATGTGGTTTTCAGCTGATAATAGGGTATTGAGATAAAAGTGGAACTTCCATCATATAAGCAGATATGTCCTCCTCAAAACTTAAATTCACCTATAAAAATTACTGGGATTTCCCTGTGTTTCCCCTTCTGTTCCTGAATCTGTTCAAGGCACAAAATTATTTTAACAAGTGTGAAGCTGATGGGCAGCAAACTTATCTACATAGGCTCACTGCACCATATAAAGAACACACTGGAGCATTTTAAGGGAGAACCTGGTGGAAATGATGCAATTAAATTTGCACACTTGAGAAAGAATCAAAGTTTTTTCAGCTTTAACCAACAATGTCTTTATGGGTTTATAGACGCTTATGTGGCCATTTGCATTCCAGTGCTTAAATGCTATGCTGTAACAATAGTTAGCTATTTTAAAAGGATGTTTATTTTCTAAACAGCCTATAACAGAGAGAAGTACTTCTGTCCTTTTTTTTTTCCTTTTAATTCTTTATCTAAAACACAACTTTATCTGTTGACAATTTGCAGTAGATTTAACCTTCGAGTCTCTGCTTTTGTAGCTACAGTGACATGGCTATTTAACAAGATAGCAGCACTCTTCTTATAGAATAAGGATATTTTATTTCATTTAGCACAGGTTTCAAAGTTGGTTGAGCTAATCCAGAAAGAAACTGCTTTTCTTCCTGCACGTATATGCCTAACATAAGACGAAAGTAAGAATGTAAGCTTTTATTAGCAAAGGGAGGAATATCCTTTATCAAATACTCAGGATATTTATGGAAGGTGAGCTTAGTCTCTGTGAATTAATAACAAGACTGGATATATTAGTCATCAGCAAAATAAGAAAGGTCCAGTAGAACGTAATGTCTTTTATAGCAAAAGAGGAGCAAGAAAAGGGCAAAATTGAGCTGGAGTCAGTAGGGGTTTTTTGTAATGTCCAAATGAAGTTGAGTGACAGTTCTCTAGTATAGAAATTCAGTGGTCAGACTTCAATTTCTTAACTCTAAGAAATGGGAAGATTCATATCCTCACCCCAAACAGGTGACATTATTCCCTTCTCAGACCCTTGTGTGTTCTTTCATATAATGTATTCATAGTTGGAAAAGGTGCATTTTAAAATCAAGATACAAATACGAATTTTCATTAACTACTTTTTTGCTTATTGCAGATAATTAGCACACAGAAACAGAAATATATGGAATATTTATGGAAAAATATGGAATATTTATGTTTCCACTGTATTAACTATCTTGTAGCTATGAAAGTAGCAATTCAGAGGTTAGATTTCTAAGTGTATTTTAATCTTGGAGGCTTATAGTTCACAGGAAATTGTACCAAGATCTGATCTAAACCATGCAGTTGTCTTCCATAGTTTGGAAAGCAAAGATAAATCATTCAAGAGAAAATAAGAGTTTATTCATGTTGATTTTGATTTCATGACAGGAACACCCTCTCTGATCCTGGAAAGCTCACCTAACCATAAGTAAGAATCATCCTCTTTTCCATAGTTGCTTGTTTGAAGCTGTTACATCAAGCCAGGTGAAACTAATATGAACACAGATTTTTAAGTCAAAAAATAATTGTGCTGTTCATATTGAATGGAGCCAGCAAAAGTCCATAAGGATATTATCTTTTTTTTAGTGTTTAACTTCTCTTGAAGGATGATCTCCCAGGATCAGTAAGATATACTTGACTTGCAAAGTCAACACAAAGTGATAATGGATCCTCCTAAAGATAACATATGCATAAATGTTAGCTCAAGCTGTTTTACAAAGTTGAAACTGCAAAACACAATGCTGAACCATTAATCAGATCTGTTCTTTTCCATTAGTTTTTTAAGCCATATGTGGAGAAGGGAAATACTACATCCTCTAGATATTTATAGAAATCTTTCTACTATACACAGTAAAAGCCTCTGAAAAGCTTCCCAGACTATAATAAGATATGAGACCAGGCTTATAGATGAATCAATTTCTCACTGAGATTCTCTGATTGATCTTTTACTGTGTTATATTTTGTAAAGAAGTGCTTGGTGAGGAAACACATTATCTTGAGGGTCAGTGGACATTGAGTAGTAGATGATGATTCATTAACGTCTTTCCTTAGAAAATTTTTGATTATAGCAATCAAGCAAAACCAAGAATTTATTCTTCTCTGGGGAGAAGAACAAACTTGCATGTAGGTTGTGGACAGCATTACACATGTTTGGAGAACCACTGTGGACGTGACTGTTCATGTATGCAGTTCTTGCTTCTGTGTCTTCCCTTCAGTCTTACCAGTGTGGAGTTTGTTAGAATGCTCTTCCTGGCAGTAAGAAAAAGATTTTGTTATTATGGTAGTTTTCTTCTGGTTTTTGTTTGTTCATTTGTTTGTTCAGGTTTTGGGGTTTTTGTTTTTGGTTGTGTTGGGGGTTTTTTTGTGTAGTTTTTTCAGTTTTTTGGTGTTGGTTTTTTGGTGTTTTTTTTTTGTTTGTTCATTTGTTTGTTCAGGTTTTGGGGTTTTTGTTTTTGGTTGTGTTGGGGTTTTTTTGTGTAGTTTTTTCGGTTTTTTGGTGTTGGTTTTTTTTTGTTGTTGTTGTTGTGTTTTTTTTTTTGTTTGTTTTTTTTTGTCGTTTTGTTTTGTTTTGGTTTTTTTTGTTGTGTTTTTGTTTTTGTTTTGTTTTGGATGGTTGGTTGTTTTGTTTTGTTTGTTTGGGTTTTTCCCAGCTGTTTGCTTTAATAGTTTCAGAAGGTTTGAAATTATGTGTAAATGACATCTGAAGAATACACATGCCTATAGTCTCATTTGAGACGTGGTGTACACTGATCACACACATTGCAGAAAATGGAGTTTGTCCATTGCTGCTGACAGTCCTTCAGCAATATATTTGGACATTCTATTATGTTATCAAGTAACTTTTTACTAAGGTCACTTCCTTTTTACCATTTAAAAAGCCATGCATGCTAGAGCCAAATGTAACTGAATAAAGTGAAGACATGGAAGTAGGTACTAGCAAAAAAATTGGAAAGTTGTAAGTGATTATACGTGGATTTGTCGATTTTAAAGAGCTTTGTGTTACATATCCTATTAATTGTTTCATAAACTTTCCCATAAACTGAAAAGGCAGTAGCATGTGTTTTATAACCTAATTCTTATTGCCATGTGACTGGATTCTTAGGTGAGCTGTATTCTTGTAAGTATTTCTTTACCAGTCTGAAAAAAAAATAATGCCTACATTGTAAAATAAGAGGTATTAAAGAAAAAATGTAGTAGGGTATTTCTAGTGACTTTTGAGCTGCCCTGACTCAAGATAGCGTAATTAATAGAGTACAATAAATATTAACAAGCTCCTGACTGGACCAAAAGAACAAAATATCCCTGATTTTCTTCACAAAGGTTGATAAGTCCTTCTCCATATATATTAGAATTGTACATATGTGTACAGTCATGCTTAGCTCCCTTGTACAGCATAAGTAAAACTCCATAGATTTGGTTGTTACAATCCGTAGCAGCTAAGAAAACTAGGTATGTGGCACACTTACTTCAGGGAGCATTGTGACAGAAAGAAAAACTTCAATGATAGCTTATAAAGAGTTTCATAATAATTCTATCTGTTCTCTTTTCTGGTGTTCTCTACTTGAATTAAAAAAAATGGGTAAGCTTATACGGTAATCTGAAATATCTGTAACAGGAGAGAGTGCAGATCAAGCAGTAGTTGAATTTAGCACTGGAGAAATAGAAACTTGAGAATTTTGAGACAGAAATAAAATTAGTTTTACAAATATTTAAAGTAGTCAGTTTTTTTCACTTATGTCTAATGAATGCTGTGATTTTTTATTTATATTTAAAGAATGAGTACAAAATAAAAAGTCAGTGGGAAAAGAAAGCAAGAACATATGTTCTTAGGAGACAATAGAATAGCCTGTGGGTTTTGTTTGTTATTTGGGGATTTAATGCAACTTTAATTCATTTACTTGTAGCGCTCTTTTACAATGTTTTTGTTTGGACAGACTTATTGTAGACTTCATGGTATGTGTGTAGTCCTGCTGATTTTAATGAAATTACCAACAGGCATGAACTTGAAAATACATATTAGAGAGCCTTGATTTACAGCCCTCTATGAATTCATCTGTATAAAGTGTCTTCAAACTTGTATATGTAAATTTTTCTGCATTCTGGGGCTGTGTGTAAGCTACTCATACACTGTACAGGCATACAGAGTATGGGGACACAGAGCCCAGATGCACAGCTCTGCAGCATCCAGCCTGGACGTGGCTGTCATCCAGTCAGCTGCTGGTACACACAGAGGAAATGGTCTGCCCATTCTGCCATACTTCTACCTGTCTGAAGTCAAGTGCATAGCCCACAAAATTAATCATTAGCTGAGAAACATGGCCAATCACACTGTGAAATGTTTTTCAGCATTTTCAAAAGCAATATTGATAATTTAGGTAGCTTTGGTACGTGGTGATTGTATAAGGATGGCAAGCTAACAGAAATAGTTAATAAGCGAGCACAATGTGAAGGAAGCAGGGACAACTTTAACTGTCACTTTACTTTGTACATGTTTCACTATGTCGCTTCAAAAACCCCAATATTTGAAGTTAAATTGTTTATTGAATGACTTGCAGAGTATATTTTGATGGTGGAATCTCATGGTAATACTCTTCTAATTCCAGTTAAAGATGTTTAAAAGGAGAAAGAAAAAAAATCCATCTTGCAATAAAAGTTAGGATAGTAACACAAAAATGGACGTAAGTTTTAGAAAGTTAGTGTAGTGATGTAGTGAATGCATTTAAAAAGTGTGTTATCATCCAGAAGATAGGGGATTTTGGATAAACGTGTGTGTATAGCAATTTGGAGGTGATTTCCTCTCTAAATAATATTGTATGCATTTGGAAGGAGAGAGAGGCACTTACAGTAAAATGTTTCTTCTGTTGATGGAAAAAGATTAACAGTTTAGTCTGACAACCTGCAAATCTCTGTAGTAGTTTCTTCAATAAATAAAAATAAGGTATCGAATAAACAAACCCCAAAGAAATACTTTTGCATTGATTTGGTTTCCTTGTGTCAGTTGGAAAAAAATTGCCTGCAAATTTCTTTCATTCTGCACATGGGTTTAATTTTGGTTTCAAAATTGTAATAATGTCGTGATATTGTCTACCTATTTATTACTGTAGAAGAGAAATCTGATTTGTGGTTCAGTTAGCTGTTTGTCCATATTCAATAAAAATGTTTCAATTTTGTTTTGAAAAAAATCAAGCAACAATTTGCCAATAGGAGGTAAGAAAAAATCTGAAGCAAAAGCTGAGTTGTCGATGATTTGGCCTGTATTCAGGGATATGACCCCACCAGTTTTGCCACAGGTTGTCTGTTCTTATTGGAAGAGGGATTATTACTGTCTTGGGTTACTATGAATAATAGTATACAGAAATGTTAATGAGCCACTAAAAATCCATAATTTACTTACAACTGTTAGAAAACCTGATAAATTCAAAGGATGAACTGAAATAAGACTAAACTTTGTGGAATAAAGTGAGGATATCATTCTGCAAAGGTAATTGAAAAGGTGATTCAAAGGTAATTCATTTATATGACTGAAAATATTTTATTGAAGGAAATGTGTATGCAATTTATTGTGTTATTATTTCTAATTGTGGTGTGGACTTCAAAAAAGGGCTGTCAAATACATTTAGGTCTGTATAACTGTGATCTAACTGATTGCTAGTGATTATCCTGTGAGTGGTTCCTGAAACAGGATTGTAGTATTCGGCCTTCTTTTTTATCTTCAGGTTCACATTTGCTCTTCTTACTTTCCACTAATAGGTAGCATAGATCAGTCAGTGTTAAAGGAGTTGCCTCCTGAGCTCCTGGCAGAAATTGAATCCACCATGCCACTTTGTGAACGTGTGAAAATGAACAAGCGCAAACGTAGCACAGTTAATGAGAAACCAAAATATGCTGAAATCAGTTCTGATGAAGATAATGACAGTGAAGAAGCTTTTGAATGTAAGTAGTACATAATTCTGTTCCGTAAGGTGAAAAAAGCTAATACTTTGTTTTTACAAAAAGATACACATCTTTTTTAAGCTGGCTACACTAAAACACAGAGTCTCAAATTTGCTGTCTTGACAACTGCCTGGCCAAGAAGCCTTGTTTCTTTTTTAAAAGAAATATTACTTCATTGCAGTTTTTCATCCAGGATGTAAAGCAGTGAGCTATTAAATTTATTTTCCTGATTACTTTACTGGAAACTGCTCCCTAGATTTTTGTTTGTTTGTTTGTTTGTTTTTGTTTGGTTTTTTTTTTTGTTTTGTTTTGGTTTTTTTGTTTTTTTGTTTTTTTGTTTTGTTTTTGGTTTTTGTTTTTTTTTTGCTTCAGTTGTGCTATAAAACATATCTTAACTATTCAGATTGAGGAAAATATCCTCTAAAGAAGTACAGAATTTACATACAAGGGTACACAGAGAGAAACTTCACTAAATAAATTCTTGAATTATTGTTAGTTTTATTGATAAGAAAAGTGGAAGATCCCCTCTTGAATTTTTGTTACATAATAAATTGAGAATCTTACTGCACAGAAGTTTCTTAAAATATTGTCATATTCGTTGAAAAATTGAAGTTATTCTAGATGAATTCTCAAAATACCATCTGTTGCTTCTACTATTCTTGAATAAATAGTTTTCAAAGGAAGAGAGGAAGCTTCTCTTTAGAGTTTTGCTGTGCAACTGAATAAAATACCTAACAAAAAAAGAAATTATTTGCCTCTAAGTTAAGAAGGCATTTCCTATTTTAATAGAAGTGCGGCTGGTTAGTTTCTATGGTTGTACAGTTAACCAGCACTGGAAATAAACTGTTAAAACAAAGTTAATCAGTTCAGTCTGAGCTATGTAGCCATGCAGGCCTACAGGAGTAACCTGATTGAGAAGCAATCTTGCGTATAATGATGTTTTCCCCAAGTTTTGGATCTTTGTTTATAGAAATCTCTTAATGAACTTTCATAAAGTATAATGTTTTGGGGCTTAATATTTCTTAAGGTCCAAAAGAGAAAGATTTGTTTGCTCTGCTTCTTAGTATGTTTCAAGTTTTCATCCAATATAAACACTGTGGTTTTGCGCATGAAAATTATAACGCTGTTACCTTTGATCTGTATCAAAGAAGCTGAAAAGCATGTCCTTCTGTTTGTTTGTTTTCCCTTTTAATTATAACTGAATAATGCTTCTCTGTGCATGAATGTGATGTCTTCAGGTCAATTGTAATCAGTCTAAATTTTGGCAAAGGAGTAATGATGACTTGCTTCAGTCAGGAGTTCTATATTCTCTTTTTACCATATAATATCACCCTTATATGATGTTAATAATTTGGAACAGTGAATTTTAAAAAGTGAATTTATGGAGCAAAGTTATTTGAGTTGGTTGGGAATGGAGAGAATTGTAAACACTTTCAAATATCTTAATCTATATAGTACCCATAGTTTAGCCATAGACATTCTCAAATACAAAGTAGAACTAGTTAAGGAAAACTTTCACAATAATAATATGCCTTGAGGAATTCTGGTTTCATTATATCCACTCAAGAGTTCTGGCCATCAGTCTAATCAATTCAGTGAATACATGTGGTTTAAAAATAAATTACAGTATTTCTTAAAGGATACCATAGAACTGAATTAAATTTAAAACAAGACAAAGCTATCAAAAGTGAAAGACCTATGGCAAGTACACAATAGATTTGAATTGTTACAAATACATGTTTCTTGATTATTCTGTTTGCTTTAAACTGAACTTAAAAAAGTTATTAGTGTAGAAAAGAAGTTTCTTTGCTTAGTTCATTAAGGGACATGCCATTAAACTAAATAATGAGAAATTAAAGATTGATGAAGTCATTCTCTTACAGTAATTACTAAATGTGATATTGCATACATGTTTGGCAGAATTGGGAAGGAAATTGGGTGTTTATATTCCAAATAGTATTTATTTATGTATAAAATCAATCCTAACTCTTGATATGTTATTAATTCTTACTTTTTTAGTCAATTTTATTGATTTCAAATAAATATTGTAGAGCAGTGATTGTGAATAGCTGCTCCAATGTTCACGTTATTTGTCTTGTAGAGCTAGCAGAACTGTAACCCATTCTGTTTTGTCATGCAGCGTTGATAAACTGGTCAATCTAAAATGCCAGAAAACAATATTGGAAGTTACTTTTCTTGTGGATCTGTAACTGGGGTCAGAATTCATCCTACAGAGTTTAGTGTTACAGATTATTTGTAAACTGAAGAAAGGGCCGTCTGCCTTCACAAAACACTGTCTCACGGGGTGAAGGAATCAGTTAAGATGTGTAAAAGCTTTCCCCATAGAACTCTTACTTTCTTCTCCAGTACATTTACTCCAGTTATCATAGAATGGTGTGAGTTAGGTTTAGGAAGCAGCCTTAAAGGTCATCTAATCCCAAACTCCCTGACATGTGCGGAATGCCCCACTAGACCAGGTTGCTCAGAGTCCAGTCCAGCTTGGCCTTGAATATTTCCAGGCATGTTACATCATAGCTTCACTAGGTAACCTGCTCACTGCCTCACTACCCTCACATAAAGATTTTCTTTCTGATCTCTAATCTAAACCTGCTCTCTTGCAGTTTCAACTCATTAACCCTTGTCCTTGTGAAAGAGTTCATACAGGCTAACCTCTGGAGCCTGTCACAATCGCTCCCCTCTGGATAGCATCCATTCCCTCAGTGCACCAGCTCTGTGTCATCTGCAGCTTGCTAAGGGTACCCTCAGTCTCACTGTCAGTGTCACCAAGATGTTGCAGTACTGGCCACAACACCTACCCCTGAGGGACACCACTTGTCATTGGTCTCCATTTGACCATAAAGCCATTGACCACAACTCTTTTGAGTGTGGCCATCCAGCCAATTTCCTACCCACTGAGTCGTCCCATATGGCTCACCATTTCTTCAGTCACAGTTAACTCTCTCAACCATTTTAGGCAGTGCTAGCACCTCTGTCATCCTGAACATGACTACTTTTCCAGAAGGAGGTCTGATCCAGATGCAGTAGATCTTGACACCTGAACTGAGTTATAATATTAAAGACTTGGACCACTTCTATTACATTTTTTGAATTTGAAATCTCTAGGGTTCATTGCAAAACAGAAATGTTCCCTTAGGGGTTATTTTATTAGTTCTGATCCTAGGCTGACTATTGATTATAACCTGGTATGTTTCTTAAGTTTCTTAATAAATTACTTGTGGTAAGAACTTCTCAGTTCAGTTCTAACTCTGTATAAATGCTTTGAGCTATTCTGCTCAGAAACAACCTTATATACAATCATGCAAAGGAGATTTTGGTAGATACACGCAATATCAGGACTGTTATATGCAGGCCCAGAAGCAATAAACTGGCAATAAACACTGCCAGTCTGGAATGTGATATTGGAATTGTTTTGATCTTTGCAGTACAGTCTGTGTAAGACATCGCTTTGGTAGCTCTGTTAGTTGATTGTGTTAAAAAATGGAAAGTCATCTGATTTGATGGAGGAAGCTACCTGTTTATCCATTTCCTTAAAATTGAGCACTCTGTCAACTTCAAAATATTCAAGACTTTCTTTGAAAGTAACAGAGAGCTGTCATTCTGCTCCTCCATTTTATTTCCACCAAATCTCTATGCAATATTTGCTCCAACTTCTGCAACATTCACTTTTGATGAGCTTTTTGGTCCTGCATGAAAATTAATTAGAATAATTATCTGTGGTAGAGGCTTGCTGTTTGTCCCAGAATTATGACTCCAGTTTTCTCTCCTTTATACAAATTTCCTGCAGTATATACCAAGGCAAAATTTAAGTTGTCTTGGCAAAACAGAATATCTTCTAGGAAATAAATTACCAAGTGTCATTGGAACTCATTAGTGTGTTAGATGCACAAGGCAATCACTGAATTGGAATAAAGATACCCAGTAACAGTCACAATTTAGAAGACTGAGGAAATTATGTTCATATTCTCTTATAAAAGGATGAAACTTACTTTAATTTGTTCAGCTTTGCTTACTCAGCTTTTAAAAAGACAATTGTCCTGTAAATTCATATTTTTAAATGTTTTCTGGTATTTTTGCCAGTTTTAAGCACAGTTTTTCTGTAATTCAAAAGAAAACATTAAAATAAGTAATCCATAACAGAATTGTACCTAATAACCTAAGTGTTCATTTGATTTAGAGAATAGCTATACAAGAGTGTTGGACTTGCAAATCATAAAATCATTTAGGACCTTTACGAGCATCAAATCCAATCTACAACTAATGCAAAGTCCACTAGACCATGTCCTTAAGCCCTACATCCGCACATCTTTCAAATATTTTTAAATGGTCAATCTTGAACTATTAAAAATGTAAGTTTTGTATTTAAAATGAAAATGCTTTTATTTCTAGCTTCTCGTAAGAGACACAAAAAGGATAGAGATGAAGCTTGGGAGTATGAAGAACATGAGAGGAGAAGTTCTGGTGACCATAGGAGAAGTGGTCATTACCATGAAGGAAGGAGGATTTCTGGTAGTGGCCGATACCGTAATCGCAGTCCCGATGACTCTGATATGGATGATTATTCTCCTCCTAGCCTCAGCGAGGGTAACTGATCACTACAAGGATTTAATTTTATTCCATAATACTAGTGCTTTTTTAATGGATATGTTAAATATTTTAAAGTGGACATCATTGCATGCAATATTGAGTACAAGTGTAAGAAATGTAAATAATCCTTTATTGCTTGAAGTTTTAAGTGTTTGTTTTACTCCTTATTCTCTTAATTAGTGGCTAGAAAAATGAAGAAGAAAGAAAAACAAAAGAAGAGGAAAGCTTATGAACCTAAACTAACACCTGAAGGTAATTTTAGAAGCTTTATTTTCTACAGTTTATATTTTCTCCTTTATATTTAAGATATTGTTTATGAATTTCCCTTTTTTTTCTTCACCAGAAATGATGGATTCTTCAACCTTCAAAAGGTTTACTGCTTCAATAGAGAATATTTTGGAAAATCTCGAAGACATGGATTTTACAGCTTTTGGTAATAAATCAGCAATTTTCAAAATGCTTACCCCAGTTAGAAAAAACTGAGAAAAAACTGTATTGGTATTTTTGAACTTCCTTCTTGGAGACTCAATTTCATGTGATAACTTGCTAGGCCTACTGGATTTATATGGCTTCCACTTGGAAGGTGAGTGGTGCCCTTTACCTTTCCAATTTCACTTGCTGCTGCCTGAAGAAGATCCTTCTTCCTCTTCTCTGCACAATCCCAAAGGGGCATAAATCATAATGAATATCCTTTCCACTTCCCTTGGAGTGCAAAGGATGCTTCTTTGGGATGTCATTAGGGTGATACCTTCTGTCAAATACGTAAACAAGACGGTTCTCTTGCTAACAATGTCTGAGGCACATAATTACACATCTGCTACTTGCAGATATGATTCTTCAATTCAGACAGCAGAGTCCTTGTGAATTTATGGCTCAGACACTGAATCATTTACTTATTTGAGTTTGAAAACAGCCCCCTTAAATAAGTGTCTAAGGAAGTAGTTCATATTGCCAAAGGTGACTTTCTTTTGAAATGGATAATAGAATATTCATTATTTTTTTCCTACCATCTTTGTCACAGGATTAAAACAAGAGATGGGGCATAGTAAACAAGTTTCTGTAGTTTTTAAAGCCATAGTGTATGCAACCTTGAACTTAGAAGTGAAGTCATTGGATCTTTGTGTGTCTGGTAACATGATTTTTGTCTAAGGTTAAATGCAGTAAAGACTCAGATTATCTCCAGGTGCTTCATTTCATATGTGTTTTTCATCTGTTGGTCTTGCCCAAATTTGAACTTCAGGGCTACAGTTTAAGATTTGTTGTACTGAATTGAAAATTATGGCAGAAGTACTGCAATAAATGGGGTTTGGTGTTTTAAAAATTTTTAGTTTGTGATTTTCAGTAGTGAATGCCTCATGTTAGGCTCTTAAATGGTGTTTCAGAGCCATGAAATACCATTGGTGTGGTAAGTCATGCTTAACACATATTCATTGTTTCAACAAAAGCAAAAGGTGTCATTTTCAGTCTTTGTTAGATTCTAATTATTTTGAACCATTAGATGCTGGCTGTTTGGACAATCAGCTCTTTTTTTTCAGTTAGCATTTTCTTATTGGGATAAAAAAATAATGATTTCCTGGAAGTTCTATTAGAAATAAGATTGTTAATTTTTTTGCCTTTTTTTTTTGCTTTTTTTTAAGGTGATGATGATGAGATTCCACAGGAATTGCTACTGGGCAAGCATCAGCTTAGTGAGTTGGGTAGTGAATCTGCAAAAATCAAGGCAATGGGCATTATGGACAAGGTATCTCTTCATAATCTAACTCTTTCTGGAACATAAAATATTCATTAACATGCAAAAACTTACTTTTTCTGTTATGACATTCCACTCTCTTCAAAGGTGCACAGACCAGAAGAACAGCTGAGCTTCTGCTCACTTAGCTGATGTGCTTAGGAAGTTGCAGCATCATTACTGTTACTCTTTCTGAAGCTGAGACATTTTTGTTGAAAGGTCCTCCTCTGTGTCCTGCTCTTCCTCAGTCAGCTAGAGGAACTTTTGTTGGTGCAAACTTGATGTCTCAGCTCTAGAAATAGTGTTCTTGATTTCCCTTTATCTTCCTGGAGCTCTTGGCTTTGGGCAGTCTTAGGTTAAACTCTTTTCCTGCTCTTGACCACTTACATTTGTGTAGTGTCTGTGAAACCATGTACTATTATAATTACTCTGGACTATTCTAAACTTCTGTCATCCACACTTTAGATATTTCTGCTGGATTTTCCTTCAATCTCCCTAACTTCCTTTGTAGATGGTGGGTGGTGTGATCATTTGTCTTTCCTGATTGTTCTCACTGTTAACCTCTATTCCATGTTTTTCACACATACATACGTACAAACATACATACATACATATGTAGGTACAGCCATACATGTAAATATAAAATAAATTTTGTTGCTTCCAATGGTGAATAGTATCAGGATGAGAGAAACTAGCTTTCCTCAAGGTTAACATATTCCACAAATTGTTTAATCAGAACTGTGCAGAAGATCAGTAAGTGAGTTCAGTTTACTTTTTTCAACATGCTGCTTCTTTGAAGTTAACACTAATATTAAGAATACGTTTCCCTTTTATTATCTTTCAAGTATCAGGGAATTAATTTCTGCGTGTTCATGCAGTATGGATTTCCTCCTAATAAAACTGTATATGTTCGGGTAGAATTTGTAGATCGTACATGGATTTGGCAAATTTCTATTTTCATAAGCAAATAACTACACAACATTAGTGACAGGCCGTTTAAAAATTTGTTTCTGTGGATTTTGCTGGTTGAAAATGCAGTTTAATTGCAATCCTAGAATATATTTTGCCTGTTTCCATTATAGTGTTTGCATTCTCCTTATGCCAAATTGCTTATAGCTGAAACAATTCAGATTGTACAAGCTCTGTCCTTCATTCCTCGATGTTCTTTTCAGCAATTTGGAATCATTTCTATTCCTGCAGTTGTTTGACATGTTTCTTTATTTGTTTTAGCTCTCAACAGAGAAAACAGTAAAAGTGCTGAATATTTTGGAGAAGAATATTCAAGATGGATCAAAGCTTTCTACTTTACTTAACCATGTGAGTTTGCAATTTCATAATTTCACACCATTGTGAATAGTTTTCTTCACTTGAGTCCTATTTAGTGATAGATTCAAATACTCTTTATATGTGTGAAAGGGATTTCTGATATAATGTCTGCGATTAAAATCTGCCAAATTTTAATACTTGAAACAAAACTCAATTTTTGTGATTAAGTACTAATCATGTTCTACTATAGTAGTGACAACTAACAGATGTATTGGGAGCAACTGTATTTTCTTTTGTTTAATTTTAGATATTATAGTCATCCTGAAATATTCATGGTAATTCTGGTGTAATTTGCTTTATTGGATATTTCTTTACTATGTGTCCATAAAACATCCTTATAAAATGGGAGAGATACTGCAGTTTTCATATAGAGTCTATCTTTCTCCTGAGCATTAAGGAGGAAGTTTAAGGTTTAAGTGTTCTTACGCTACAAAGTGACAATGTCGATGTAAACAAAATTAAGAGGAATTTTAGTATTTTAGGATGGGCATTTTTTCCTGGTATACCTAAAACTGCTCAAAGATTTTGAGGTTTTATGAGGCTGATGTTCCACATTTCACATTTTAAAACAATATTGCAGCAAGATTAGAATGGAGTTTTATAGAAAAAAAACCCTCATCTCTAGAAATAAGAGAGTAATAGTTTATATCAGAAAGGAAGAATTTGAACTTGCGCATGAAAACCAGACACATTATTCGTGTCTAAATACTTTCACCTAGATAGTTTGTAGGGGTTTCAATGTTTCAGTATATGTTTTTGAATGTCTTAGACAATGCAAAACATGCATAAAAAGGAAGTACTGTTTTCATTGTGATGAAGTCTTTATGCTAATGATTTTAAAGTGATATTTTTATTTTAGTTTTTTGAAGTAAAACTCAAAATTATTAAGAACTTAATTAAATTGTCCAGTCCTTGCAATTCAGAGACAAACTTGGATTAAAAAAAAAGAAACTTAAAAAAAAAACAAAAACAAGTTTTAGATTTTCTTAAAATTATTAAAATTATTAAAAGTTATTCAAATAATTGTGGCAAATAAAGTCTCTCCTAAGAGGTAAGGTTGCTACTTTTACAGTGCAGTGAAAATATCTTACCTCAATATCAGTATATTTTTCAGAGGCAGAGGATGCTTTAATATTAATTTCATTTCATTTCCAAGATAATTGGGGGAAACACCTTTTTTTCCCTTAAGGTGTCATTTGTGTATGTAGCAAATTCCATAAAGCCATTGTATCTGAGAAGTTTGCAGGGACCTCTTGATTTGCAGATTTTTGTTGATTCTCTAATTAAGTATATCATGTATATAATGCACTGTTCTATTGGTTCAAATTCTCTTACCCCAAAGGTAAAAAGCTGTTACAGTTTCACTGACTTCTGATCTTTACAAGAAAGACAGCAGTGTTGAAGTGTGGTTTCATCTAGGTAGCAAAGACCCTTTCTCTCTGGAGGCTCTGTACCAGAGAAGCTATGAGAAATTCTACCTAGCTTTGCTGTAATATTGTATTACAATATTTAAGTAGTACTGGATGGTCATATTTAACCTCATCTGTATTTGTTTTGGTACCTCATATGAATGCAGTATCCTATGGTCATCTAAATGGACATATTTGATAAGAGGTTGTTGATAGTAAGTGGGTTGGTCTGTGAAGCAGAAAAAGTTGTGTACTTAGAGATTTCATGAACTTGCAAGAATCTTCTTGTATAAGAATTCCCTCTAGTGGCAGAAATCAAATGGATCAAAGCAGCAACTGGTACCACTGAAGAAAACACCAGATGAAGGAATTAGGTTTTGCTTAATGTACATTGGTCTTAAATAGAGCATGCAACAGTCTTCCCTCATAGTGCTTCCCAATGAGACACAGAAACCTTCTTTGTCTTCTAACAGAAGAATACAGACTACAGGACTTTGAAGACAAGTAGCTTAGAGAGACTTGATTACAAACTTCTTGCTAGTAAAACAAATATTACTTGATTTTTAAAATAAATTATTTTGGTATAGTAAAGGAAATAGATTATTTTATACATAAGTGTTATGTAAGCATATTAATGTACTGTTATTTTAACTTGGTGAGAATAAAAATTTGATTTCTTGTTCATACTCTCCTGTTTTTCTTGCCTGTTGCAGAATAATGACACTGAAGATGAGGAGAGATTATGGCGGGATCTTATCATGGAAAGAGTGACAAAATCTGCTGATGCTTGTCTTACTGCTATCAATATTATGACATCACCAAATATGCCTAAAGCTGTATATATTGAGGATGTAATAGAAAGAGTTATTCAGTACACAAAATTTCATTTGCAGAACACTCTCTATCCTCAGTATGATCCTGTGTATAGAGTGGATCCTCATGGTGGTTAGTATGCTAAGAAATCTTTCCATATTAAAAGCTATAAAAAGTTAATCTACTGTATCATTATGTAAATGACTTTCTGAGATAAGAATTTTTGTATGCAGCTTTTATACTGATAGTTCTCTCTTATCACGTAGAATATCCTGAATCAATGCACTGTTAGTTTGAGGATGATGAAATAGAGTAAAAAACCAGTGAAATGTGTCATCTGAAGAACTTAGTAATGTAGCACCTTGGTTTACTGTAATAATGTCAATATAACCAAAGTATTTAGACAAAAGTATTTAGAAGTTTGAAGTTCAACTTTTATGTACAGTTATTATGTGTTGAAATAAGTGTTGTCATAGTAATATGAAATACAGCTAGCTATGTATAACCATGTATATAGTGGTTTGTTTCAAGGAAAAGCTTCTAGCCTTTTGTTTTCATGTACATACCTACAGATGCATGGCTCCAGTTTCAAGATGCTTTTTAAAAATCTCAAGTTGAGCATTTAGAATAATTATGAAAAATATTTATCATGTGAAATTCCTGCTTTCCAGCAGATGCTACTGAGTAGTTTTTCTAAATTAGTTTTGCAAAACTGTAGTCATACAGTTTCATTTCCACTGTGAGGAAGATCATTTTTGTAGTATTTGAAACACTGAAATTATTAATGAATAAGTATTTTATTTTCTAGGTGGTGTTTTAAGTTCAAAAGCAAAACGTGCCAAGTGTTCCACCCACAAGCAAAGAGTTATAGTGATGTTGTATAACAAAGTTTGTGACATTGTCAGCAGCTTGTCAGAGTTGCTGGAGATACAGCTTCTCACTGATACAACTATTCTTCAGGTAGGTTTTTTCAGAATTCCTGTCCAAAAATGTTAGCTTTGCTTTTCCTAGAGTAAATGTGAAGTATAATTGTCCCAGCGACATGACGTTTGAAATCAGTACAAGCTTTTAAATTCTTAACATCGAAGTGACTAGTTTGTTGAGTAGTATGTCATTTGCATCTTCTCTTCTGCATTTAAGAAAAGTTTAACCTGCTTGAATTGAGGTATAGAGTAGTAGAATCATTTACACTGGAAAAGATCCTTAAGAACATCAAGTGTAAACTGCCAGCTGCACCACTAAAACCATGTCATTAAACATCCTATATACATGTATTTCAAATATCTATGGGGATGTTGGCTTCTATGGCTTATAAGCCATGTTGGCTTATGGCTTAAGTGCTTCCATGGGCACTTAAAATCCCATCTGAACCATCCCTGGCACAACTCATGGCCCATTTTCTTTGTCTTGTCACTTGTTAGCTGGGAGAAGAGACCAGCCTCACCTGGCTACACGCTCCTTTCAGGGTGTTGTAGAGGACTATAAGACCTCCTTTGGAGCATCCTCTTCTCTACACTAAACAGACTGATAGACCCTCAGCCGCTCCTCATAAGACCTGTCTCTTAATTTAATAACTTTATTTGCAAATAATATTAAGTAATTGTTGAATGCCTTACTTGCTGAATGAATAACTGACTTGTGAAACTGCCTAAGTACCAGTTTGTTAGTCCTATATACTTAAAACAACTTCTATCCATTGATAGGTGTCATCGATGGGAATAACACCTTTCTTTGTAGAAAATGTCAGTGAGCTACAGTTATGTGCCATCAAATTAGTGACTGCAGTAAGTACTGTCTAATTTGTGGGCTCTTGTGCCTGTCCTGCTGAGATTTATTAGGGTATTTACATAGGCTGTATTTTCTCTCTAGTAGGTAATTGGGAGTGTAGAATTGATGTTACTCTTGCATGTTTTTTACAGTTTGATATCATAATATGGAAATAGTGTTGTATCTACCTGAGATGCCCCTATGTGCAGAGTATAAAAAGGAATTGCCTAGTTCAAGCCAGAAGCTTCTTAAGTTTGATTGTCAGTTAAAGTGTACACACAAACTCCTTCCTCTCACCTGTCCCATTTTTTTTAAGAAATCTTTTTTAAAAAAATCTTTAATCCTAGCTATGTGGTTTTTGTTATTTCCTATGTTCAGACTTGAACTTAGGTAATAAATCATAGAACTAGTATGGTATTTCTGTATAATAGAACAAATTATTTTCCTCAGAAGAGATGATTATCTGGAAAAAATCACAGGATAGATAAAATATTATTTCAGGAAAAATGTAGTGGAACACAAATGTCGTTGTTCAAGTGGGAGATTTTAATCATTGTAAGAATTATATACTTCAGTATTCTGCCCAAACAAAAGGGGAGGCAAAATCAACAGTTCTGATTCTGTAAAATGAAAGAACATATCATGTCAGACATTAACATTAAAGCCTGGCATATGAAGTAAAACTGTTTTCTCAAATGTACTCTGCAACATACATATGTTCACGTAAATTGTGTTATAACAGAGTTTTCCTTTGGACTGAGAGAAATAAATACTAAGTCCAAAAACTTAGTATTATACTGTTTGGCTTTCCTATATAGTGTGTTATACCATTGACAAAAATATTTTTAATACAAAGTATTTTCAAGAACTGTTATGCATTTATGTTATATAAAGATTTTAAAAAATCTCTATTTGGAAAAGTGTTTATGTATTTTTTAAAGAAATGCTTGCATAGAGAAAGCAGCTCATTAACAATAAGGTGAATTGTAATTTATTGAAGAGTCATGTGAAGTGTATGCTGTCATATAATTATTTATAATATATTTAAAAGGCTATGTTGTATGACAATAAATCTTCTTCTAATAATCCTGTAACTATTAAATAGGTGTTCTCCCGGTATGAAAAACACAGACAGCTAATATTAGAAGAGATTTTCACTTCCCTTGCACGACTACCAACTAGCAAGAGGAGTTTGAGAAACTTCAGGTAACTTCTGGTGTAAATAACAACTTGTAGACTATAGCATTTATAGTTTTGTAAATGTAAGATTTTTGCAGGTTGAAATTTCAAAACAAATCGTTTGAAAAATGTAATAATTGCTTGGTTTTATGCTATTACTTTAGTGCCTAATTACAAAAAGAATTGAAACATTATTTTTCTCACTAAGAATGTGCATTGAGGATTATTTTTGTGGGTCAATTCTTTAATTCTGTTTGTATGGTGTTACATAATTTCTTCATTGCTAAATCTTTGTAGGAAAATTTTGGCTGAATTGCTTTGCAGAGCACTCTTTTCAGGGAGGGAATCAGTTTCATATCCATATCATTTCATACATCAGGGTTTACCACCCCTTGATGTTAAGTGTAGCAATAAGGTGTTGGTGTGTGGGCAGTAAACTCATACTATTTCTGAGATTACATCAGGGAGAAACACAGTCTTCTTACCAACTTAAGACAGTTGCCTCCTGAAGTTTGTAGTATGCAGTGCTGCTGCAGATTATTGTAGATTTCATATACTACAGAAAAATTATTACAGCAACAGTTTGGTGTGTTGTGTTGGAGCAAACATGGTATTATACATAATAAGCTTATTATTAAGTATTTTAGAAGGTAGATGTTTATTTTATTAAATATTCCTGTAGCTGTTTCAGCCAGTGAACTGTGTGCTGTTTCAGTTCAGCTCTTCTGTGCAAGAACAATACTTACTGGTTTTGTTAGGTCAAATGTTACACTTCATAAAAAGAAGCAGATTAATAGATGAATGTCTAGAATGTGGATTTCTAGCTGTGAATTATCTATTTTTCAAATAATTTTTGAAAGATACTACTTAGGAACAAATTTTTTTCTTGTATTTTGTCCTTTTTGTTTACTTTTAGTGTTAAAACTGTCTTTTGTTATTAACAGGTTAAACAGCAGTGACACTGATGGAGAGCCTATGTACATTCAGATGGTAACAGCACTAGTTCTGCAACTTATTCAGTGTGTGGTGCACTTACCAACAGCAGAAAAGGATTCTAATTCAGAAGAGGAATCAAACAAGAAAGTAAGATATTTTTAAAGCCTTTTTTAATATGTGTGTGCAGAAATTACTTACGTGTATTCGTAGGTATACTACATTACTACAGTAATCAAGCATTGTAATTTTAGGTCTGCTGTAATTTTTTGATGCATAAAAAATGTTGATCTGGAAATCATAGATCTATGCTGAGATAATAGACAAATGCATCTTGTTATTTTTAGGTGGATCAAGATGTGCTTATTACTAACTCATATGAAACAGCCATGAGGACAGCACAAAATTTCCTTTCTATTTTTCTTAAGAAGTAAGTACTGTTGCATTCTTTAGTTTATTGATAAATCCAGCTCCAAATTAGTACTTTGAAACCGGACAACTGAACAGTGTTAAATACCTATTTATAAAGTTACTTAAAATAATATACTTTATAAATGCCTGAGAGCTTCTTCCCAAGACAAAAAAGTTTCTAGAAGAGAAATTCTGCAGTATTCTTCATACGTTTAAGAAGCTGTCTCACAGTTCATGTAGGATTCCTTTATTATGCGTCTCTAACTTACCTGAAGTCTGGAAGAGAAGGCTGAGCAAATATTTAAGTGGTGAAATCAGGCTGATTTGGTCATCAGATATAAAAAGCCTAAAAATTGCTTTTACTGAGCTAAAGAGTGCCAATAGCTCAAAAAGGAATAAAAAATATACCTGAATTAAGTATAGGATTTCAAAGAACAAGTCTTTAGATTTCTATTGTATTAATTACACTTTTTCACTTAAAGCTGACAAGCTATTTAATAAGCTATCTAGGTATTAAATGCTTCTGATGTTAAACTTAGGGATGATGTACAGAAGTCAAAAAGTACCCGGTATGTTACCTTTTGGTGACCTTTTGTTATTGGGTGGGTTTGTTGGTTGTTTGGCTGGTGTTCTTTTAGTATTGATTGTAACAATTGTGAAGCATAATACTGAGATGTGCTATCACTATCAGATAAACCAGGCTTAAAGAATATAAACGTACCAACTCTTAAATATCCTACTCTAGCTTCATTTTGATAATTCTACCTACTTTGTCTATGCAAGTTAATACAGACTTAATAAAGCTAAAAATAAAAATCTTAGCAACAAAATTCTGCTGTCATGGATTAGATGCTTTATTTCCAGGACAATTTGGAGGGATAACTGTTTAAGCTATTTCGCTACAAATTAATAAAATAAATTTTCTGCTAGTATTTCAGATTTGGTTTTTTTGGAATTGCATAAAACTGTTTTTTCTGATTAAACATAGAATTACTTCTGTTTATAGCAGAATAAAAAACTTTACATGGCTGTTAAATTTGCTTACAAAAAGCATTTTCTTGTTAATAGGTGTGGCAGTAAACAAGGGGAGGAAGATTACAGGCCACTGTTTGAGAACTTTATTCAAGATCTTCTTTCAACAGTCAATAAACCAGAATGGCCAGCTGCAGAGTTGCTACTTAGCTTACTAGGAAGGCTGTTGGTAAGGGATTCTTTTTTTTTAACTGTATGAATTCATTTCTTATACAATGAAGACTTGTTTATTTCTGCTAAATAAACACTACTACTATAGGAATGCTTTCTGATTGTTGACACACATGCAGCATATAAGTATTTCCTTGCATATAACACTACTATCTCTGTGGCATAAATCAATATTTATTTTTAAATGTCTATTCTGCTTTTCTTAGGTTCACCAGTTCAGTAACAAATCAACAGAAATGGCATTAAGAGTTGCATCTCTTGACTATCTTGGAACTGTAGCAGCAAGACTGAGGAAAGATGCAGTAACTAGCAAAATGGATCAAGGATCTTTAGCCAGGATACTCAAACAGGTGTGTGGGACATCCACGGCAGCTGGATGAGATCTATCCATTCAAATGCTTGAAAATTTTAAATATACTTGAAAACTTGACATTATGGAGAATCAGTCTTAATGCACTATTTAGATTTCTGAATCAAATATACATAGTTTATAAGTACTGCATTTGTTAACTCGTGTCTTCATTGCACCGTTTCTGTAGAGATCCTATACATTAATTAATTACAGTGGTTACTCCATTTTCTTGTGACAATACTGAGGAAATAATGGAGCAACAGTTGGATTCTATCTTAAGAGGCCTTAAAAATACATATGAACCTGCATTTGCTATTGCAAAGTGGAACCTGAGCTTCTGGCACTCAAATACATACTTTAGAGAGTTGACCTATTAGTCCTGCAGGATTAATTTTTACATGCTATAATTTGAGGTTTTGGGGGTGTTTTGGTGTTTTTTCCTGTACTTGCATGTGTCTGTAGTGGTTGATGCTGGCCAGATGCCCAGCCCTCACCCAAGCTGCTGTGGCTCCTCTCTGCAGCTGCACGGAGGAGAGAAAATGTAAGGAAGGGTCCATGGGTTGAGATAAGGACCAGGAGAGATCACTCACCAAATACCGTCACGGGCAAAACAGGCTCAGCTTACAGATATGAAGTGAATTTACTACTAACAAAATCAGAGTAGGATAATGAGAAGTCAAATCTCAGTTCAACTGCCTGAAGCATTTCCTCCCCCTCCTCCTCCTTCACTGACCATGGGCTGCAGGACTGTTCTTCTCACATGTTCTCACCCTGCTCTGCTCTGGTCACGGTTACATCTGAACAATAGCTTTTTTGTTCTTCTAAAATATGTTATCACAGAGATGTTACCACAATCTCTAAATAGCCCAGCCTTGGCCAGCAGCTTCCGTCTTTGGAGCCACCAGGGACTGGCTCTTCTGGACATGGAAAAAGCTTCTGGCATCTTCTCAAAGAAGCCATACCTGTAGCTCCCCCCACCAACTTCCAAATCAAGGCCATGCAAAATCTTTCATTAGAGAGTCCATGTTTGGATTTCTGCTAATGCTGGTCAAAATCTGCAGGAGTGGCAACAGGTGCTAAAGCAGATATTTTGGCTCTATACAGTATATAATATGAGAAAATCTCGTCCCATTTGCCCTTTTACAAACGAGGACTTGAATTTTTTTTATATATTTCTTTCTGAACTAACTGTTGTCAGGATTTCCCTTCCATGTCTCTGAAAAGACTACAGATCTATTACATATACTTTATAATGACCATTAAATTTGTATTGAAGGAGAAGCTTATATACTTTTCAGGCATTCAGTTAAAGAGTGAAAGTCATCTATTCCTTTATGAGACTGATTCTTTCCATAATTTCTTTCTATTAGAAAGAATACAACATAGAATGCCAAATCTTTATGTCCATGGCATAATATAATTTATACTTCTGTTTGATAAGGGATTATAATTCTCCTCTGTTGACAGTGATTCTGACAATTTTACATTATACTTAGAGTATATTGAGAGAGTATTTCAGAAGAATCCTTTTATTTTTCCTTATCCTCAGAAGTTCTAATAGTATTGAAAAACATTCTAGAAAGATATACCTGAGCAGTGACCTGAATTTTTCTGTTTGGTTTTGGGTTTTTACAGGATCAGGTAGCTGCTAGGCATTGGCATCTGCAGAAAATAAAATTGCTGTGGGCAATTAAGTGTTAAAAGTTTTTTTTCAGTTTCTCAGGAAACTTAACATCAGTAATGGCAGACAGTACCATCCATGCATTGTGGAATGTGTGTTCTATACAGTACCATCAATCAGGGTAGACTGTTGTGTTATTTATAAATTTGTAAGAGAAGAACAATGTGTACAGTACAGCTGACCTTCACTTTCCTATTCAAATGGCAAGAAAATAAGAAAATCCATTTGCTGTTGTCATCAGAAACTTAAATTATAAGCTAATTATTGAGAAATTAGCTTACACCTCTACAGATTTTTCTTCCCTGCTAAGTTGAATATTTCTGTTGGATATTTTCTTCTGCACTCTGATATCATTACCGTGATATTAGTCAATGATTGATAAATGCATATAGTGCTCCCTGCTGTAGTTTGGACCCGTGATTCATAGAATAGGTTTTAGAGGAAAATCTATTCTGTTTTGACATTTTAAAACAGTACATTTTTTTTAGAAATAGATTGTATAGTTTATTTGAACACTTGTGCATGCTTTTCATTAGTTTATCTCTTGATACACAGATGTTTTGGACTTGTTATTACCTTTCTCTGCTTCCTGGTGTTTGCAAGCTATGTTACATGCTGCATACGTGTCAAGATTCTCAGTTGATGGTGTTAGTAGAGAACTGAAGATGGTTTTAAGTTAGAAGTTTCATTGCTGATAAAGAAATGTTTTTTTTCTGGCCAGAGAATTTAAAGCCAAAAATTATTCTTTTACTTTAATTTTGATTATTGAATATTATTTTTAAATAATATTCAGTATCATTCTTTGTTCTGGGATTTTTATTTGTTTGATAGTAGTTAGGCAGTTAAGCATCAAGCACCCCTTGTATTAAGCCAGTTATCTACAGAATTTCACGTTTGTCAAAGGCCAGAATTTCTACTCACAATTTGCTCATCAAGGGTGTTTTTTACATATATATATATATATAAATCTCGTCAGTATTGTGTGTCTTGTAGGCATGCTTTTAACTCTTGAACTCATTCATTTTGAAGTGAAAGAATAATACTTTTTCTGCTGTAACATCAGCAATTGAAAGGATCTGGGTGTTTCAGTATGACATTGAGGAAATAGAGTTTGTTTTCTGGATTTTGCCCTTTTTTATTTTATTTTTCTGTGACAGAGGGTCCTCATGCAAGGTCATAGAAAGAAAACTAACCGAATCAGTCAGTCTGTTTTAAAACTGCTCTTAATGGTTTTTTTTACTTTTAACTAATTGGTTAAAAAATTAGTAATGCTGTACAATTATGCAAACGACTGACTTCAATGTATTTTATATGTGGACATGCAAATTTTCCGATGGTAATTATGGCTGTGCAATATTCTTGTTTACAACTATCTTTCTACTTCTAACAGGTTTCAGGAGGAGATGATGAAATACAACAGCTGCAAAAGGCTTTACTAGATTATCTGGATGAGAACACAGAAATTGATGCATCATTAGTGGTAAATTTCAGCTTTCTTTCATCAGGAATTTATATAAACAATTTCAGTAACATGCACTGAAAAAAATTATTTTTGATTATATATATTAGTGCTTCAGTTAAATTGTCACCCTTACATACACTGTCAAAAATAATACACAATTGTCACCCTAACATACACTGTTTTCAAAAATAATGTTGATGCATTAGTCCCTAAATCTCATTATAAATCTGTTAATTTTTTTTCTATATCTGTTGATTTTGTTTTCTGTTCATCCAGTTTTCTCGAAAGTTTTATGTAGCACAGTGGTTCCGTGATACAACTATGGAGACAGAAAAAGCAATTAAATCTCAGAAGGATGAGGATTCATCTGAAGGAACTCATCATGCAAAAGATGTTGAGACCACAGGACAAATCATGCATAGAGCAGAAAGCCGCAAAAAGTTTCTTCGCAGCATCATTAAAACTGCTCCATCTCAGTTCAGTACATTAAAGTATGTTTCAGTACCACTTTCTTCTTCACTAGCCATGCATTTGATGTTTTAAATAATTTTTTTGTGAACATGTCCTGATTAACACATGGACTTTATTTCAGGATGAATTCTGATACTGTGGACTATGAAGATGCATGTTTGATTGTTCGCTACTTGGCCTCTATGAGGCCGTTTGCCCAGAGCTTCGATATTTATTTGACACAGGTAAACTGTGACTGGAAGTCTTAGTATAGTGAGACACAGTTGGATTCTGATTCCAAACACTTTCACAGCCATATGCTATTATCTGTCCATTGTTGAGCAGAGGTTTTACAGGCCATGATACCATCATGTACTTTCATATTCTGTGATAATGGAAAAAGTGATTAGGTTTCTTTTTCTTGTATTGTATGTTATAACGTGCACACATTATTTTATTTATTCATGTATGCTTATGGCAAAATCACTGTATGCACGCAGTAAGAGGGTCATTACAAAGTGTTGAAATTATTTTCACACCTTCTATAAGATGCGTATTCCTTTGGTAAGATTAACTCATGAAATTTAGCTTAATTTGATTTGAAAGTAAAAGCTGGATTGACCATTAGTTTGCAGTGCGCGTTGCTGTCACTTTGGAAGCTGAAGTTTGACCAGTGTAGTTTCTTGCTTTTTCAGAGAGAAAGGTACTAACACTGGCACAGTGACATGTTTGAAATTCAGTACTAGTTGGACTACTTAAATTGATCTGCATGTAGAGCCATTCTTAGAGCGCCCTTGTCCAACTTTGCTGTTAAAAAAACTGTGGTGAGAGCCACAACTGAATGACAAAAGTAGAATTTCAATTTAAGAACCTTATAACCCATTTTAGAGAAGTAACAAATCGTGGTAAATATCCATGTTCAGTTTTCAGTGCCATGAAACATCACTTACTTTTTATTTTCTGAGAAGATAAACTCAGCTTTTTGTTATTATTTTAGTAATATTATTTATATGTTGTTGTGCTGAATTTTTGCTCTTAATTATTCCCTTCCCAAAACAATTAAATCTTTTTTTTTTGTTCTCTTCTAGATTCTGCGTGTACTTGGTGAAAATGCAATTGCTGTTCGAACAAAAGCCATGAAGTGTTTGTCTGAGGTTGTTGCTGTAGACCCCAGCATTCTAGCCAGGGTAAAAAAGAAAATATCTACCATGCACAGATCACCCTTAAAAAAAAATCTTTATTTCTTATTCTGAATCTTTGTTTCACCTGTTCTTTTTAGCTGGATATGCAACGAGGAGTTCATGGGCGGCTAATGGATAACTCCACTAGTGTGCGAGAAGCAGCTGTGGAGCTGCTTGGCCGATTTGTGCTCTGCCGTCCTCAGCTTGCTGAGCAGTATTATGACATGCTGATTGAAAGAATATTGGTACGGTGACTTGTGGTATTTATGGTAAAATAAGTGGCATTGGAAAATTTGCTTTTAACTGAGCTTGTTTAATAAACTGGAATTGTTTGAATAGTGAGCCATCATGCTTTTAAGGACAACCTTGTAAAATGCACCACTTGCTTCTAGGGAAGCTTTATTATGTTGAAAGGTGAACTTCTACAGAAAGTCATACAGCATCAGGACCAGGGCTGTATTCCTTTTGATTCCATTATTAGTGCTCATATTAGCTGTGTCATGGCTTAAGCGCCCAAACAGAAGTTTAGCACACACCATGTAGCTACTCACTCAACCCCCACATCTCTTATCCCCACCCTGGTGGAATGAGCCAGGAGGATTGCAATAAAATCTACATGTTGAGATAAGAATATTTAATAATTAAAATAAAGTAAAATATAATAAAAATTATAAATAATGATAATAAAAAGGAAACAAACCATTGATACACAAAGCAGTTGCTCACCATCTGCTGACTGATGCCAGAGCCCTTCCCAAACCTAGACTGGCTGTGCATTCTAATAAGTCCCCCTAGTTTATATACCAGGCATGATATTCTGTGGTGTGGAGTATCCCTTTGGCTAGTTCAGGTCACCTGTTCTGGTATGCTCCCTCACAGTTCCTTTTGCCTACCTCCTTGTTGGCACAACATGAGACAAGGACGGAAGAAAAAGTCCTTGACTTGGATAAGCACGACTTAGCCAAAACCAAAACATCAGTGTGTTACCAACACCATTCTCATTCTGAATCCAAAAAACAGCAGTGTAACAGCTACTGAGAAGAAATTAACTCTACCCTAGCTTTAACCAGGACAATGTGAAATAAGGAATTTCGCTTCATATTTGAAGTCTGAAATATGGATCATTGAGGGCAACTTTTTATGCTATTTTTAGTGTTTTGAAGGGTTTACTAGTTTTTTTACCAAAAAAAGTGGTTTTATTGTCTAGGTGTTCAATGTTATAGTATCCATGTCACTACACATTTGCTATAGTTACATGATAAAACGAGTTTGTGAAGGCTTTTGGAGATAAGTAGGTCATGTGCATACAATACTACATAAAGCAGTTAAACCTGACATTCAGAGTCAACAGATTTTGAGTAAGGTGATATGATGTGAAGCTCCTCATCTATCTCCTTAGATGAAGCCTAATAAAATGGAAATGACTGCCTGCGTGTATCTTATCCATAAGCTTTATCCAAAAGCTTAAAGTATTACTATCCAAATCTATAGGGAATCTTGTGTGTTCCAATAAAGTAGCTAAAGCATCATCACATCTGGCTTGAAAATTCTTGAATAAATAAGTGGATTGCAACATCATGAGCTCTTAGATGGGAGGGTATAGATGAAGAAAGTGTTTCAGCATTCTGGGAACTCAGCCAGAGCCTTTAGAAAAAGTTATGCTGAGCTTTTGTATAAATGCATTCCAGAAGATTTTACTTGCCTTTTCTAAATAAATTTTGTAAGTCAAATTGGGTGATCTTCAAATATTAATTCATATAAGACATAAATTAATGTTTCTGATTTGTTTTCAAGAGTGTAATTCTTTTCACAGGATACTGGTATCAGTGTCAGAAAAAGAGTCATAAAAATACTTAGGGATATCTGCATTGAACAACCAACCTTTCCCAAAATTACAGAAATGTGTGTGAAAATGATTCGGAGAGTCAATGATGAAGAAGGCATTAAGGTAGAATGAAACATATCCTTCAGAATTTTATTTATTGTGACTGTAGTGTTTCCCTGTTTTGACAAAATTAAAATAAGTATTTCAGTTCTCCTTTGTAATATTTATTATTTATGAATTTTTAAGAACTGATATTTTAGTTTTCTGTAATTCTCTCTGACTTACTTCTCTGTTTTCTGTAACTTCTTGTTGTCAGTCAAAATATTTTAAATATTTTCCAGAGGTTTTTCTTTATTCTTGCAAGTATTTTCTCTGGCACTTCTCTTTTCTAACAAACAAAATTGCCATATAAAACTTTGATTTCTGCAAATCAATAACTTTTAAGTAAAAATTAACAACTTGACATTAATATATGCCATGTGTAATTATTAAAGTTATAAAGTGTTAATTTGTGATAATGTTTCAGTGACGCAGTTATTCCCCCTGAAATGTGCTCATACTCTACTCTTTGTGCAGTGTGTATTTGCAGAAGGGCACAAACCTAATATAATGTGTTAAATCATAAAGCTGACAATGATTATTTTGTTTAATTTGGCAAAATAATTTTAAAATTGTTGAGTAATTAGGGACACAGC
Organism: Passer montanus; assembly: GCF_014805655.1. Lineage (NCBI taxonomy): Eukaryota > Metazoa > Chordata > Aves > Passeriformes > Passeridae > Passer > Passer montanus. The sequence goes on from NW_024366815.1 coordinate 2,435,687, forward strand.
TGTTGTAATTTTGTATCACTTTCAGTAAAATTTAAAAACTTTAAAGCTGCAGCAGATATTTTTACCTCTTGAGGTACATTATTGTAAAGTGGCTTTCTGAGAAGGCTCTTGATCAACAAGCAGATGAACAGCTGGAGTCAAGGTGCTGCTGGAAAGGGAGGATGACCATGTTCTTTCCCCTCTTATCTTTCTAACAATAAAAAAAAAGGAGGCATAAACATCAATGTGTTTTTAACAGTTCCATGAAAGAGAAGTAATTTTGGAATAATTTTTATTCACTTGCATTCTATTCTATATTGTCCTCCATTCAAAAACATTGGAAGGTAACATACTTCCTATATTTGAGTGTAGAGGCTTGGCCTCTCTCTCTCTCCCACCTTGTCACAGCTGTTTTGTAAACTAAAGGAACCTACCAATGCTGCTGCAGTTCTGCTCTAGGGATTGTTCGTTCAGTTGTCAGCTCCTCAGCTGTGTTTTTCTGAGAAATACCAATTAATGCAGGCACGTGGTAACTTTATTCTCAGCTTTTGTAGCATCAGTTCCCATTGTTTCATTTTGCTGAAGTTTGGCATGAGATCAGTGTAAGTTCTGCAGTAGTAAATCTAGGTCTGTCTCAGGTAACATTTCCTACTACAGTCTCATATGAGTTGCATAATCCCTTATGGAAGGGCACAGATCATCAGCACATCTGTTCTATGGATGTATTAGAAATAATACTAATGTAAGTTTATTTATTTCTACAAATATTTTATTTTCCTTCAGAAATTAGTAAATGAGACATTCCAAAAACTCTGGTTTACTCCAACTCCACACCATGACAAAGAAGCGATGACAAGAAAAATACTAAACATCACTGATGTGGTATGTTAAACAAATCTGAGTTGTGTGCAAAATTAAATTTGGTTTTAGTATCTTAGAAACTAAATTTTTTTGAGCACAATAATATGTCAGACGGTTTCCCTTTTTATATTTCCTGGCATGAAATGTACACCAAAAATATTCATGGGACTGGGCAGGCTATAGGAAATCTTAAATGCTCACTAATCTGCTGGCAATAATAACTGTAAATACAAGGTCATATTTTTACTCAGAGTAAACTGGTGTCTGCATAGTTGTGTCATACTATTTAGGAGCAGCAGATTAAATAGCATGTCTCCAAAATAAAAATGTTTTAATTGGTAGTGAAAATACATTGCATAAAACCACTGTGCTGAAAAGATGTTTTAATATAAATTATTCAAAGATCTAAATTTCAAATTTAAAAACTGACTTGATTACTTACAATTATAGGTTTAAATCCCATTCTGCTTTGCTGTTTTTTTAAAGTTATAGTCTAGTTTGCATTTTTCCTGTCTGAGAGGTCAGTCAATTTGACTTCTGTTTAATTCTCAGTTCTCCTGCAAGTTCTAATTTAAACCACCTGTGTGCTGTTCCTGATATATGATACCAGTGAAGGCTTGAGGCTTGTTCTGTTTATATAAAAACGTGTGTGTGTGTGTGTGTATATATATATATATATAAAACCTAAATAAATATGTGTGTGTGCAGGTACTTTTCTCTGGTGCCCAGTGACAGGGCACAAGGGAATGACCTGAAGTTGCGTCAAGGGAGGTTTAAGTTGGGTAAAAGCAAAAGGTTTTTCACCCAGAGGGTGGTTGGGCCCTGGAACAGGCTCCCCAGGAAAGTGGTCTCAGTGCCAAGCTCGACAGAGTTTAAGAAGATTTGGACAATGCTCTGTGACCCTTGGGTGTCCTGTGCAGGGCCCGGGGTGGCACTTGATGAACTCTGTGGATCCCTTCCAACTCAAGAGATCTTGTGGTTCTATGATACACATGGAGGTCTGTTTTCAAAGTGTCAGGATTATATTTATACATAAATTAGTGCAAAATTTTCTACAAAATGGAAGCTTATCTTGCAGTAGGGACAGCAATCTCCAGTAAAGCATGTATGCATTGTGTTGTATGAAATAAAAATTCTACAGTCACTAAAATGGTGGGAGCTATTTTTCAAATACAGAAGACAGTTTCTGGTCTCCATTGTTCTTAATACATATAGAAATATATGCATGTTTGCTGGTCTTTTGAGATGATATCTGTGTTGAAATAATTTTTTCCTCAGATGCCTTGTTTATTAACTAGTTTATTCTCAAAAATACTTATAGGTTGCAGCTTGTAGAGATACAGGGTATGATTGGTTTGAACAACTTCTTCAAAATGTAAGTAATAAATTTTGAATGTATAGCACAGTCATTGTTCAAATTTTAGTGTTCCTTTTGCTTCTAAAACACATGGAATGGGAACACCAAGAGCAGTTCTACAATAGACAAATTCAGTTCCTGGTCTTCAACATCTGACCTTTTTTTCTGTCCTTCTTTGGCATTCATTTCTGTCTTTGCAAGTGATCTCATAAAAATGCTTCACTTCTTGGTTTTGGGAGGAGTATGATTTGTTTGTTTAATTTATTTGTTTAATTTTGTTAGTTCTTCAGTAAACACAAAGTCCACAGCTAAGGTACCTTATTTCAGAATTAAGTATCTAGTGATGTCAGGTTTTTTTAAACAGTAGATAAGTGTATTTTCATATCCAACATATTTTCTACACAATTTATGGAAGCAGTGAATCTTCAGAGTATAAGTTAATTCTGCATTATATTCTACTTATATCTAATACAAATATTTCTAAGAATTGAGCTTGGTTTGTTTATATCTCTTAACCTGTGTTATCATTCTCTGCATGTTACATGCACTGGTTAATTTTCAAGCAAGAAAATCCTTTGATTCCTCTCTTACCTGGAGTCTCATGAAAACAGGTTATCAAGTAAATCAAAGCCTCTTTAATAAGAGCCTCTGCTCTGAAGAAAAGGCTGTAATATGGTCTCAGTCCTTCTCAGATACTAGAAGAATCTTCATGGACACAATTTTAGTAGCCAAACTCATCTGTAAAAAGTTCAAATAAAGTGTTGATGTACACTTTTTTTGTCATTTGCTATTTTAGCTTAGTGTCAAAAACATTTGTTTTGAATTTGCACTTTATTTCTGTAAGCATTTTAAAAATCTTCTAACTCCTGCCAGTTTCTGCATTATTTCATTAAACATAAAGCAGCTTTCATCCCAATGCAAAAAATAAGAACTACTATGGATTTTTATTACAATTACTTTTTCTTTATTTACATTGCTTTTTTACTTCCTGTCATTTTTTCTTGACCATTTAAGTTTTATGGAGAATTAAATTCTTTTATAGTCTAAAATCCTTGTGTTTCTGTAGTAATTGTTATAAAGCCAGCATATATTCTATGCAAATGAATGCAGCTTTAACACTAAACCATTTTCTGTTTCATCTGCTACAGCTGTTGAAGTCAGAAGAGGATGCCTCATATAAACCTGTGAAGAAAGCCTGTACTCAACTTGTTGACAATTTGGTCGAGCACATTCTTAAATATGAAGAATCTTTATCAGGTGATATTATTTAAAATTCAGCTAAAATCCTTTGAATTTTTTTTTAATGATACTATAACAGTTGTTGAAATCACTTCATTGCAAAAAGTTAACTGTTCTGGAATTCCTGTTAAAAGATGATTGTAATAAATCATTGTTCTTAAGTGATGAAATTTAATGTACTGTGTAATAATAAAACTTCTCTATCTTCACTAGCTAACCACAATCATAGAAAGAACTATTTTTAAAATAGCTTGTTCAAACTTTCAGATCACTAAAACCAAAACTATCATGGCAAATTTTATTTGCATTAGTATGTTCTATATTTGTAATAAGAGTTATAGGCTGGGCTAATTTAACATTTGCAGGTAGAAGTATAAAAACTGGTGATGTTTCTGATGCTTCTTTGCTTCTTTTTTCAAGTCTTTTGTAGTCACATATAAATGTTAACACAGTATGTTCCCATTTCTAATAAGAACATTCTGTTTTGATCTTCAAAGAGATGCAGTGAAAGAGACACTCAAACAGTGTTTAGGCCATATGTTTTCAATTGCTTAAACAGTACTTGGTCTTACTGTCGTTTTTGTGTTTTCTAATCTTTTGCAGATTCTGACAACAAAGGTGTGAATTCCGGTCGTTTGGTTGCTTGCATAACCACTTTGTTCTTATTCAGCAAAATAAGGCCCCAGCTTATGGTCAAACATGCCATGACCATGCAGCCATACCTGACCACTAAATGTAGTGTAAGTAGAGACAATCAGTCTTTTCCCCAGATAATTGAGCATGAAAATTAACTCCTGTCTTGTATACTTAGGAAATTTAAGATTGGAAAAGAAAATTTTAAATTGTGGAGTTTTTTCATGAGCATCATAGCTTTGGAAGTTACTAGATCCTTTTGAAGATCCCTATAGCTCTTAAGATGTTCTCCCTCATGTTCTACCTCCATATTTTGCAGCCAAATAAAACTGAAACCTGTGCTGCCTCTTTCCCAGTTTTTCTTCCTTCGGGAAATAGTTTCTTAGAATTGCTTTAGTTTACAGTCACAGTCTTAAAAGTAGTTAATGTTTACCATATGAATCTTAAGACTTAAGGATAAGGTTCCATAAGATAGAGTGATCTAATATATAGCAAATATATGAGAAGAAAAATATCTTATTTCATCCTTTTCTAGACTTCATTTCTCATTCCTCTAGCTCTAGTGCTCTTGTATTCTCCTGTAAGGCATTGTAGAGAGCTCTAACACTGCAACCCTCCCCCAGTCAGATCTCTGAATTTTTGCAGAGGTTTCTGCCATTTTGATCTGGTTCCCTGACTGGTTAAAGGTAGCAGGCAGGATCATGCACCCATTGCTCAAGGATGACGAGCGTGGTGGGTAGCAGCAGTGCCTTTCAATAGGTGAGCTGCTCAGGGTAGGCTTAAGGGGTAAATGTTACCAACTTAGATTGTATATACAGCCTAGCATTTTGCAGGCATTTTCCACATTCTGTAGGCACATTTACAACAGGCTCTTAGTGCTGCTTCTGAACAAACAGTATAGGAAAGACTTATCTAAATATTTACTTGTTGTGGCTTATTTAGTGGATTGCAAATGGTTTGTTTTATATTTACACATAGTTGAGATGAATCATACAGTTACCACTGACAGCTTGAACATGTCAAACAGCTTGATACTAGCAATCAGGATTTATACTGTTAGCTTTTTTATATATTTATTCCTATATACTATACTGATTAGCAAGCTAATTTGTCAAAAGTCAATTTCTAGCATCATGTCTCTTTAGGAGGTGTTTTCTGTAGATTCCATGATAATGTAAACCAGTAGTAATTTTAATTGTAATTTCTAAATTTATGCACATTGTTACCTTTTGTTTAAGGTGCATTAAGTCATCGCACAACTTCATTTTGTTGCTGATACCTTGTTTTCAGGTATTGAGTCTTCTCTAGTGTGTATATCTCAGGAAGAGTTCCTAGGTTTCTTGTAAGACTCCAGAAAATTATCAGACCCAAAAGTTTTCAGGTCTGACACAGCCTTGATAAGAGGTGTAATTCTGCTCATCCAGACTTTTTTTCCTCAGAATGCCTTCAGTAAACAGAACTAGATTTCATAATAATATGTAATTTAATAGCAGATGTAAAATATATTCTTTTAGGTGTTTACCAAATATCTGATTTAAGTTGGAGTTTTTAGCTGTCAGTGCATATTAATAGTACGTATCTTATCCATGGCCAGAAGTATTAAATACTATAAATGCCGTTGTTTCAGACCCAGAATGATTTCATGGTGATCTGCAATGTTGCAAAAATCTTAGAGCTTGTAGTGCCGCTAATGGAGCACCCAAGTGAGACCTTTCTTGCCACTATTGAGGAGGACCTCATGAAACTCATCATCAAATATGGCATGACAGTAAGTTTTTAATTGCTACTATTCTATTGATTCCATTTCACATGAGTTTGGTTTAAAGACAGTCTGGGCTTCATTATGAAGATAACTTTGGAGTCATGAAAATTATGGGTTTACCAGGGTTTCTGTGTGGTTTTGCTGTATTTTAATGAGTTTGAGTAGGTTTTCCGAGTAGTCTAGGGAGGGACATTACATTATATGTCTTAGATTGTTAGTTTTAGTTCAGCATAGCTTTTTCCTGCATAACTTCACAATAATCTCAATTTAAACTTCTAAGTAGACAATTTATTTGTTCTTTCTTGCTCCTAGGTTGTTCAGCACTGTGTGAGCTGTCTTGGGGCAGTTGTGAACAAGGTCACCCAAAACTATAAATTTGTGTGGGCCTGTTTTAATAGATACTATGGTAAGCAAAATCATAACAAGTAATTGTCACTTTTCAGTTTTGAGTACAATTCTTATCTGAGGGATACACCACAATTAAACACTGTGATAACTTTTATTTTACTGCAGGTGCACTTTCTAAATTAAAAAATCAACACCAAGAAGACCCCAACAGTACAATACTTACTGCCAATAAACCAGCACTCCTTAGATCACTTTTCACTGTTGGAGCACTGTGTCGGCATTTTGATTTTGATCAGGAAGATTTTAAGGGCAGCAGTAAGGTAAAATAACTTTCATTTATTCTCCATGTCTTAGATATAATGAAAGTTCCACTTATTTGTGAAAGCACATTATTTCCAAAAGGTATATATTTTTCCATAATGCATATGGTATAGTTTTCTGGTTTTTAAATACATTATTTTGAAAGGACTGTGCAGTAAAGTTGTATTTCTCCTTTCCTTTTTTATAGATATCCTTTCTATAAGAGATTAAAAACATCTGTTTCATCTGCAAATAGCTAATAATTGTGTTTTAATTTGCCCAGGTTAACATTAAGGATAAAGTACTTGAACTGCTGATGTATTTTACAAAGCATTCAGATGAAGAAGTACAGACAAAAGCCATTATTGGTCTTGGTAAGAAATATTGGTTTTTTATTATTCAGCTCTAGTAGAAATTCATGTATATCAGTAGGAATTAGATGTATTTGTGTAGTCACGTAAGGTTTGCTTAAAATCAAAGCTTACAGCTTATTTTATTTGAGAACTGGCCATAGCAAAGCTGTCAAAGAGTTGCTAGTTGCATGAGTCTGCAGCAGCCTGGGTGCTTTTGACAGTGAATGCTTTTTGATGTGTGACCAAGTTGTAGGGCACAGCAGATTTCCCAGGTAACAAAGACACTTTTTTTTACTCCACGTGCAAGTATGTTGTAACTCCAAACCTTGTTTTTCAGTCCACAAGGTAAAAAAGGATGGAAAGACTTGGAACATTCTAGGGGTAGGAGCAGGCATTCTGCAGGAGTCAAGGGAACTGCTGTTTATAGTAGCTGGATGGCCTTTGTGAGATTAGTATGGCATTTCAGTGACTTGCAGTACAAAGTGAACTGCCACTGACTTACAGACAGAAATCATACATCTGAGAAAATCTTGTTTGGGCAGATAGGTCATGGTGTCTAGAAGAGCTCAATTCATGGTTATTGCTTGGTCTAAAATAGTCTCCAAGGCCTGAGAGCCTCCATTGCATGATTTAACTGTGGACAAGAATTTGCCTCTTTATGTTGCTTTTTAGGTGACTTTTCAGATATCCTACTCTTAGTACAGGCTAGGGAGGTTCTGAAGATAAGGATCAAGACTGAATCTTCATTTCATATTCTATGAGAAACAATTTCAAGACGGATTAATGGCATTGGAGTTGCCTCTGTTGCATTAGCAATGCTGTGATTCTCTGGACTACTTGCAGTTTTTCTAGGCATTATGTCAATGTAGATGATACTTACCCATAGTCCAGTTCAGTATAATTGCACTCTGCAGAATTTCATGTGGGACAGGGTCTGTATTCCTAACCATAGATATGATTACTCTGCTCATGGATATGGAGTATGTCATATTTGCCAAAAATGTTTCTAAATTATAGACTAAACTGTGATCTGTTTTGTCAGTAGTAATTCTTCAGATTTTTTTTTTTCTGCCTGTAAAAAAATATCAATGTTTATTTTAATTAAACCTCACTGGTTTTAGTGATATATTGATTTCATCCAAGTACTGATTCTGAAGATAGCTGTTGGATGCATGGAGATGTGGTAGACAGTGCAAATTTCCACCTCAGGCTGCCCACTCAGCAAAGTTGTTGAATTCATTCAATGTTTGTGAGCAGCAGTACACTGAAAAGGACTAGCAAGCTAACTCAACACTTATATATGGTGAAAAGGGTCATGTGAAGAATGTACTTTCCTATCAGCCTTTCACTTTAGTAGGGACACTCAGCAGTTTTAGCCTTTGCCTCAGGATGTCCCACTGCTGTTGAGGGATTAAGCCTAATCTTAATGTTAATTATTATGGTTATGCTTCTCTTCCAGATATATACTTGAAAAACTAGTTGAGGCTATAAACTTGTTCGTAAATTTAGCTAAACTTTTAAGTACCTAACAGTTAATGTTTTAATCAACAAAGTTCAGTGCTTACTCTAAAAATTCTTAACAGAGGGAAAACAAAGGTGTGAATAGAAATGGTATGACAGTATCTTGGAGATGTAAATTCAGTCCTTAAAAAAACATAGAGCAGGTGCCTTCCTTCATCTCCTATGACAGCATCTTATGCCAAGTAAGATTTTTTCCCAGTTAATTGTGGATGGAAAAGTAAGATTTTCCCTGAGAATACTGGTGGTTTAGATTTCTTAAAGTGAATGAAAAAAAAGTTTTATGAGCTGTTACAGATATGTCCATGTGCTTTTAATTTTTAAAATTAACCATATTAAATGGATTGGACTTTGCACACAGGTGATCAAGTTACAAACATCAATATGCACTTGTATAGACCACACAGTTATGCCACATACTGCAAAGACCACCCTAATTTCTTTTTCTTCTCTTTTCCCTTTCTCTCACCTGCTTCTCTGCTTCTTGTTTTGGGAATGAAATTAAATCTAAAACACACTGGGGGCTTGTTTTGGACTTACCTTTACCTATCCTATACTGTATTTTTGTGTTTATGGAGCCCATTTTTCAAAATTTTACTAAATCTTTCCTCTGTTACAGCTATTCTTATATATTGCTCTTGCATTATTTTATTTGCTTTAATTTCTTTCCCCATTTTCCTTTTATGTTCCTATTTTTCTATGTGCCCATTTAAAATGTGTATATTTTTTGGTTATAGAAAATGCATTTAATGTCTGCTTTTCCTAAACGATCTTAAAAACAATTAATCAGTTAAATGTAAATTAAATTAGGATGTTACTATTCCTATTTTCCTAAATTCCTATTACAGTTTTTTTAAGATACTTGTTAAGAGTTTGTTAGCAGCACTTGCATAAATTATCTAAAATGGTATATACTGCCAGTAATTTAGAAAGGTTTTTATTAAATACAGACTTAAGAACAGCCAGTTCATTGGCAAGGGTAAGACTACAGCTAAGAGCTGTTCTGTAGTGTGTGTCTTCCGAAACATATAGTCTTGGGAACACATCAGATGATCTTCCAGTGAAGACTACAAGAGGCATATGAATAATGACAGCAAAAGGTGCAAATTTTACTCTGTTCCCTGGAGACTATTTTTTCTATTGTGATGTTAAATAGTCATGGTTTTTATCAATTTTTCCACATTTTCTCTGCATCTGTATGAGTCACATTTTACAGTTGCAGCAAAATATTTGTCTCTAGATGTATTAGAATGTCTGTATTAGAAAAATAACAGATAATTTTTTGTAACATTCCTTTCTCATTCTTATGATAACTGAAGGCCTCTATGCTAGACCTGGTTCCAGACCTGTATAACTTTCTCTGCAGCTGCCCTGGGTCACCACATTTTATCCCTCAAACTGAGTCATGTTAATAGAACTGTCATGGCTGTCAAAGCTCCTTGTTAGCAACGGGTGATGTCCACATGGAAGTGTGATACTGTTTGGACTAGAAAAAGCTATGCTGTTGGGAGGAGATAAATTTCATACCTTTCTTCTGAAGAACCTAAAAAGTGCAATTTCTATATTATAATAATGAGAAATCCTCTTTTCTCCACTCTAGGATTTGCATTTATACAGCACCCAAGTTTAATGTTCGAACAAGAAGTGAAGACTCTGTACAACAGCATTCTTTCAGATAAGAACTGTTCAGTAAACTTAAAAATCCAGGTGTTAAAAAACCTTCAGACCTACTTGCAGGAAGAAGATACACGTATGCAACAGGCAGACAGAGACTGTAAGTGCTGAGCTCTTCTGTGCTCATGAGTCTTGCAAAACCTGACTTTGTTGCATACACTTACTGTATATCTGTGCTAAGTCACTTAAAATTGTAAACAGATCAGTAATATTGTACCCAAAGTATTTAAGAGGTATATGCATAGATGTATCATTTACTTCCAAGATGTACAAATACTGGACAGTCCAGAATTCATAATTGCTGTAATGATGGTAATAATATTTTTTATCAAAAAACCTTCTGAGTTTAATTTGCAGATAAAAATAAGTAGTACTACATTTTAAAGAATACTTTATTAAGGAATTCACACTTTAATTAAAATTCTGTCTCTCTATTTTTTGATATGTGTTTATACATTAGACTGTTCTTTGTTTCATGAGATCATAAACCTATTCTAAGACAGCTGAAGTATGTATTTATTGTGAAACTCAAAGATCAGCATATATCAAGTGATGGCAAAATAAGCAGTTATTCTGTGATGAGTATGCTATTGCTTTTGTCCTTTTTACAGGGAAAAAAGTAGCAAAACAGGAAGACCTGAAAGAAATGGGTGATATTTCCTCAGGGATGAGTAGTTCCATCATGCAGCTATATCTCAAACAGGTCCTTGAGGCTTTCTTTCATAACCAGTCCAGTGTACGCCACTTTGCTCTAAATGTCATTGCACTGACATTAAACCAAGGTCTCATCCATCCTGTTCAGGTATGATAGGCTTTTGTGGTGGGACTTTCTTTTATTCATGTTTTTATAGGCTTTACACTTGCTACATAAATTTCCAGGTCTTCTCTTCTACTTATGTTACAGCAGTTTCTTACTGTAGCTAGAGGCCTTTACAAAAGCCATATTTTGAAATCTGTTTTATGTTGTTAGTCCACAAGATTCCAAATGCTTCATTATCTATTTTTTGGATTAAGATGTAAAAGCCCAGGCAGTACCTAAAGAGCACATAGATATGTACATTGGAGCATAATTCTGTTACAACTTTGACGTATATGCCAAAATGTTTTCTTTGTTTAGTTCTTTATCCTGTGTCAGCTTGCTTCTACCTCAGTCACTATATCATCCAAGCACTATGGAATTCCACTGTCAGTTTCAAGAGTTTCAACCATCATCTCCATCACTCCTTGCTTATATAATGTTTTGTAATGAATTTTTGATGCTGCAGCCATTGCACATGTTCAGTCATAAGTGGTTTTTTTGGGGTTTTTTAAAATGCAATTTTCTGTATTTTAAATTCACTTTAGTGTTTGAGAAAAAGGGAAATACTATCTGAAACCTCACAACTTGGTTAGAATGCTGGTGTCTTGTAGTATTTTGTTGTATTTACTTGAAGAAAGGGTAGTAAGTTGCATATACCTTCCTAGTCTAATTTCTGCAGTAGAAACAAAGAAAAAAGACTGAGAAAGAGGAGGTACAATGCCTCTGAATAACCATTTCATTTGTTTTTCAAGTGTGTGCCGTACTTAATTGCTATGGGCACAGATCCAGAGCCCTCTATGCGAAATAAAGCCGACCAACAGTTGGTGGAAATAGACAAAAAATATGCTGGGTTCATTCACGTAAGTAATTCTAATTTAACATTTTACAAAATACTGTTATATTGTCTAATGGTTTAACACTTGAATATGCTTCAACTCCAGAAAAAGAGTGTAAGGTAAAAAAATAAACATTAAGCAGTTGTAAAGATGACTCCCCTGAGAAACAGAAAGAATAACATAATTTGAAGTGTCTCTTCTAGTCCACAATTTCCTTTAATTTATGATGCAGAGTAATATTTTCCACACTAAATAGTATTTAAAAACCTTTATTTGATAAGAGGTAAGGACAAGTGTTTCATGATGTTTAGCAATGATTTTCCTGTATCAGTGGACTAGAAAAGGAAACACCATGTAACTGTCAATAGAAGTCCTTAGAATACATATATTAGAGTGTGCAAGGCACAAAGGCTTTATAAATTGTAATCTAAGCAGAAGCATAGGGAGCTGTTTACGTCTGATGAATCTTGCTGAAAGGAAAAACTAAAGGCTGTGTGAGGATGTGGAGTTGTGGCATAGTGCCAGTTCTGCTTAAGATCTGAAATGAAGCTGCAGCATTCTCCTTATTTTGGAAGATCCCAGTTGAGGTTCTTTGTGTGTACTATGTTGTAGGATTTCTCACATGTTTGACCGCTCCAATATGTTTACCATCTCAAAGGGTAGTGTTGTCTCAGTGTGTGTTTTTAATTTAAATTTCAGATGAGCATCCCTTTAAAAGGATTCAGTTGTACTGCTTTGGAAGCAATGGTTTGAATAAAAATAAATATATTTCCCTTTCAGATGAAAGCAGTGGCTGGTATGAAGATGTCTTACCAAGTACAGCAGGCAATTAATACCTGCCCAAAAGATCCTGTGAGAGGTTTTAGACACGATGAATCATCCAGTGCACTGTGTTCACACCTCTACTCCATGATTCGAGGGAACCGTCAACACAGACGAGCCTTTCTAATTTCTTTACTCAACCTCTTTGATGATACTGCAGTAAGCACCACATTTTCTTTACTTATAAAGAAGCTAAAATGCAGCATTAAAACCTTAAGTTCTCCTTCTATTATCTATTTTATGACATAATTAATCGCTTTGTCCCCAATGTACTTTTTTTTTGCTTTCTAATATAGGATATTTATCTGTGTAATAGAATGCATGTTGCATCACTCTGTACCTTTTCATACTCAGTTTGTACTAATCAGAAATAATGTATCTTCAGGTATGACTAAATTTTGCATGTATAGATGTTGTTTAGAGTGAGTTTTGGGGACCATATAGATTTAAAATTGTGGTCATTTTTTTTTCTGCTCTAGATTCTTAGGAGCACTGCAGAAGTATATGAATCCAGGATATTTCTACATGTATTCATGTGTAATTTTTTCTTTAACTTCCAGAAAACAGAGGTGAATATGCTTTTGTACATAGCAGACAATCTAGCCTGTTTTCCTTACCAAACACAGGAAGAGCCACTGTTTATAATGCATCATATAGACATCACACTATCAGTTTCTGGTAGCAACCTACTACAGTCATTTAAAGAGGTATGTGCATTTATATTTTAGTGTATTCAAGGTGGTGGAAACATAAGCTTCTCTAGAATGTGGTCAATTTTTCAGTGAATGCAGTACCATTATTATTGTGTGAACCAGTTGCATTACTTGGCATTACTTGGCAAAAACCAAGCAACGCTGTCTGTTCTGACCTTTATCTGGTAGACACTAGTCAAAATATAATTTCCCAATATGGCTGAATAGCAGTTAATTGTATGCATCTGAAAGCACATGAACCTAGAATCATTGTGGAATAGTAGTTTGTTGTGGTTGTTTGTAAAATTTTAATAATAAAATCCAGTTGTCAGTTTATTTTGTTATCAAGTAGCTGATGACAGTTGCATTTGTGTTGCCTGAGAGATTTAAAATACATTGCAAGAGAGCAGTGGGCAGTATTTCTTAAGGCAGTGGTAAGAACCTGAATCATGATAGAGTGAGTACCTGTTGTTATGGCAACACACAAGCCTCTGCTTCTTAAACACTTCAGTGTCTTCCTTTCCTGAACAGCTGTTACAGTAGAAGGTGCAAATTGTCAGGGAGCAGTTTCTAGAATGTCCAGTTTGACTAATAAACACAAATCAGAGTTGATGCCAGAAAGCTCACTGCCGTAAATGTACTGTACTTTAAATTCTGACCCTATCAAAGTTGATTTTTAATCTGCCAGAAAGAGACAATACATTCTTCAGGTTGAGAACCAGTGTGCTCAGCACCAAAAGGATGAGATCCTGCTTAGGTCTGTGTCCTGAAAAATCATACTATGTGCAGTAATAATGCATATGTAAAATTAGATCTGTAGATCTACAAGTAATCATAGAACTTATAATAGAATCATAAAATGGCTAGGGTTGGAAGGGACCTTAAATATCACCTTGTTCCAATGCTCTGTTATGGGCAGGGACACCTTCCACTAGACCAGATTGCTCAGAGCCCCATCCAGCCTGACCTGGAACACTGCCAGGCATAGGGTAGCTGATTATTATTAATCATTATTAATTCATTATTAATATGATCACTTTGGTCAGCAGTGTAATTAGCGTTATAGAATTCTAAGAGACAAAGATTTAAAATTGGCTTGGACAGCAAACTATGTATGAAAATCTCCATGAGACACAGAAATTATATTCAGGTGAAAGAAAAACAGAATTTTCTTCCTGATTTATTGTGTTTGGCCTTCTACTGTATTTTGCTGTCACTGCTAATGAACTTCAGCAGTCTTAATGATAACATAGTAGGGGAGTGCTTGTTGCTTCAGTTCCTTCTGTATGCACCTTGCAAGAAAATCTGAATGTTGGATAAATTTTTCAGTATATTAAGACTATCAAGTTATAAATTATTAACATTGTTCAGCAAATTCTTTTTAATTTGAGGTAGTAATGATTTTGGCCAGATTATTTTAGGAACATACATTATATTACTCATCCTAATTTTGGAATGTGTGTTAACTTCTCTATCTTGCAGTCTATGGTGAAAGACAAAAAAAAGGAAAGAAAGCCTTCATCAGATGAGGAGACTGAGAGTGACAGTCGCAGTGGTAGCGGGAGCGAAAGTGAGGAGGAAGCTTCTAAACCTCGGAGGTTACGGAAACGAGTGGACTCTGATTCAGATTCTGATGAAGAAAATGATATAAATGCAGTGATGAAGTGTTTACCTGAAAATTCAGCTCCTTTAATTGAATTTGCTAATGTCTCCCAAGGCATATTATTACTTCTGATGCTGAAACAGCATCTAAAGAATCTCTGTGGATTCTCTGATAGGTAAGGTTATTTAGATAATAGGACACTTGTTATGCAGTGACATTTTTCCATTTGTTTAAGCTGATTGTAACTACCTGTATAAGCAATACAATTGTGTAAAAGGAAAAAAAAATTAAGTTGAACTTTGGCTTAAAAAAACCCAATTATTTGATTTCTTGCCAGGCTATCTGTTGTATATTGAATGATTCAGAGAAATACTTATATTGGAGGTTTTAAAAGCTTTTTGTTCAAATTACTCTGGACTTTCCTTTAAGGGTCTTCTCTTTTGTTTTCTTTAAACAGCAAAATTCAAAAATATTCTCCATCAGAATCTGCAAAAGTTTATGATAAAGCTATAAACAGGAAGACAGGAGTGCATTTCCATCCAAAACAAACTTTGGATTTTCTGCGGAGTGATATGGCTAATTCCAAGATCACAGAAGAAGTGAAGAGGAGTATAGTAAAACAGTACTTAGATGTAAGTAAAGTTGCTTTGCAGAAAGTCTGAAATCCTTTAACACAGTATAAACTTGAAAGTACATTTCAAAATGTTAAGCTCCTGGTTGTTATGTGATGTGTGGATCTTCTTTTCAGGATGATTAGCAGGACTGTATTTCAAAGATTTCTAATAAGTTTAAACTCAGTGATAATTAATTTCAGCTTAAATTTTATGGAGTATTTTCCAATTTCTGATAACCAGAATATACCTCTCCCATATTACTTGTTCATTTTATTCCTGACTCTTTCCATCATGGGAACAGAGACTTGATGTGGTTTATTAACTGTCCCTCACCCTGCACCAATAACAGATAGAGAAAACTTGCCTTTTGGAAAACTCAGGCAGAAAGCTTTTGTATATGTAAAAAAAAAAAAAAAAAATCAAAGTTAAGTTTCTAGAACATAACATAAGCTGTTCAATTTGTCTGCTGTTTGTTTTACCCTGTTTCTTTATTTTGGTACTTGTTTCTAACATAATGCAACCTGATACAAATGTCCATGTTTAAAGTCACAAAGGGAACTGATCTTTTTTGTTTTAATAGTTCAAGCTCCTTATGGAACATTTGGATCCTGATGAAGAGGAAGAAGATGGAGAGGTGTCAGCTAGCACAAATGCTCGGAACAAAGCAATTACCTCGCTGCTTGGAGGAGGCAGCCCTAAAAACAATGCAGCTGAGACAGAGGACGATGAAAGTGATGGGGAGGATAGAGGAGGAGGCACTTCAGGGGTGAGGCGGAGGAGGAGTCAACGTATTTCGCAGCGTATTACGTAAAATGATTTTTATGTGCTTATAAATGTCAGTTTATTATATTAAATGTACACCAAGTAATGTAATCCACATGAAAACAAAAGCATTTTGTAGATAGAGATTCTCTACTTAACCGTTTATACAACTTTTGTAGAAAGTTTAACAGAAAAGACAATAAAAAAAAACAAACTAGAAAATGAGATTTATCCCGTATAAAAAGTTATTAATTTTCTTTGGAATGTACTGTGTGTTATCCTTTTTATTGTTGCCAAGTTTTTATGTAGCTTTATGATTCATGTGTATATATAATTTTATATATCAATAAGAGATAAAGACACGGGTACAAATTAAGAGTATGTGGTTTTACAAGGAAATGTTAACCCCTTGGCGCTGGCGGTCGCGGTGCGTCTCATTGCCGGCAATGGAATGTGTGCCGGGGAATCCCAACTCCCGGCGTCAAGGGATTAAAAGCAATAAAAGCAATAATTTCACTAAAGTTCTTTTGTGTAACACTTGGTCTTTTTTCCCCCCAATGTTTTAGTCATTGAGAAGGTCAAAACGAAATTCAGACTCTACGGAGTTGGCAGCACAGATGAATGAAAGTGTTGATGTCATGGATGTCATCGCTATTTGCTGTCCAAAGTACAAAGACCGACCACAAATTGCAAGAGTAGTACAGAAAACCAGCAATGGCTTCAGTGTTCAGTGGATGGCAGGCTCCTACAGTGGCTCCTGGACTGAGGCTAAGCGCCGTGATGGCCGCAAACTGGTGCCTTGGGTAGACACTATTAAAGAGTCAGACATTATTTACAAAAAAATTGCTCTAACGAGTGCTAATAAGCTGACTAATAAAGTTGTGCAGACTTTACGATCGCTGTATGCCGCCAAGGATGGAACTTCCAGCTAATGAATTTGTACATGCAGCCAAATTTACAGGAATTGAAATAACAGAAAAACTTGAAATATCAACTTTCTGGCAAAAAAAAAATCAGTTAAATGAAGAGTAAGAATGGAACCTGGGACGCGGGGAAAAAAGAAGGAAATGTTTGGTAAACATTTTTGTGGGAGCTTCCTTCGCTGTTGTGCAGCAGAAACTTCTCAGTTCATTTTTACTCCCACTGTATTATAGTTTAACAAAAAAATTGTTTATATCTTGAAAAAAAACCTTTCTGTTTAAAAAAAATAAACAAGTGAATGTTGGAAATTAGTCTGTTAATGTTCTTAATAAAGTGTTCTTGGAGTTTAACCTAGCAGCGGATGGCTTTCTTTAGCTTAGCCCAGTTTCCAGGAAAGCATTGTTTTTCCAGGCTGTAAAGTGGCAGAATCTCCTGGATATATAATTTATTCTGTTGAAAAAAAAAAAAAAAAGGAAAAAAAAGCATGCAGTATCTATGACCTATCTGCAGGAGGAGTTTTTGTAAATGTAGATTTTGATGTATTAGGTCACCCTGAAATAATACAAGAAAAGGGATCCCCAGCAAATCTGGTGGAACGAATACTGCAATAAATTTTTTTACTTCTCTTTGTTACTTGTCTGTTTCGATTTGAATTTCTTATTGTAAAGATCTGTTTAAATCCATTTATATTATTTTGCAGTCTTTTATGTAAAATTTACTATTATCAGTGGTTTTCAAAACAAGACATAAAATATTGTTTATACAGTTTGTATAGGCTGACTTCTGAATAATTGGTATCTTTTTATTTTTATCCCTAGAAGGGTGTAAACACAAGTTAACTCCAGGGTTTTATTGTATCCTGCAATATTTAGTATTAACTATATGATTTAGCACTGTGCCAAACACATTTTCAAGAGTACATTTTGATATAAAAAGAAACTATAGTTTATTCCTTGTATGCTTCAATTTCTTTCTAATGCTGTCCAAGTGGTAATTTATGATAGTTCAGATTTGGGGAAGGCTGAATGATTCTTCTGCTTGGGCGAACTGGCCACGTATGCATTTCTCTGGGTTAATGTAGAGAGGCTTGTGTCAAGAGGAGCTAGCCACCAGTGTCAGAGGAGTGAATGGGTGTGAGTCTGGGCAATTACACTACATTCCTTCACAGATCAGTTTTTTAAGAAAGTGTTTGTATATTAGGCTAATTTTTTTACTAATTGGAAGATGTTTTCACATTTTGTAAATTGAAAAAATGCTATTGAAATCTTCCAGAAGTATTTGCTTCAACTGCCTTGCCACAACCTTTCAAAAGCAGTTTGTCTTCCTAGAGAGCAGCATATTTGCAAACAGGAAAAAAAAAATCTAAAAACAGCTAAACTTTTTTGGAGTCTATTAAACCCTGGTGTCTTTTCAAATGTATTTATCAAAAACAGGTATCCCTCAACATAGTTATTTTTCTATTACATTTTGTTTCTTTTAAAAATTTAATATATTGTAGGGGGCTGGTTTTATGAAACTTAACTTGCAGAATTCTAATACATTATTCAATTTGTGAGGCACAGTAACAGTATTTCAAACTACTGGTATGTTAAAAAACCCAAACAACCCATTAAACAAATTATTAATAACTCCTCAGAATCCAGTTAGTAAATTGTTGGGGAATGTCTTTTTGTTGTTTCACGACTGGAATTTTTCTGAACAGAAGTTATTTAGCACCTCTTTGTTAGATAATGTTGATAGTATTCTCTTCACCATACAAAAAGCCACCTCTTGGGCTAAGATCAGTATTGTTAAAGGAGGGAGAAGTAGGAGAAGCAGGAGTCAGTCCTCTGCAGCTCTGGAAACAGGACATTTTTGTAGCAAACAATGAAGGACTCTATTTCTCAGGGCCAAGCACAGCCTTACACTGGCAAACTCATACTTGGAGACTAGAGGGGTTGTATGACATGTCAGATGTTACTGATAAGCAGAGTTGAAAATACTTCGCCAAGAAGCTCCCAAATGATAAACCCAAGGATTTCACACAGTTGCAGTTTAAGTTGGCTGTTAGTAATTTCTGATGCAATTATATTAAAGCATCTTATTTTTAATAGGTAATAAAAATATCTCCGGGTTCATTTCATGTGGCTTTTCCAGTAGCAAAGATGGGGGCTTATTTCAATTTGCTTGGTATTTATTGGAATAAAATTATCAGAAAGAAGTTATAATTAAACAGTATAAACCTGAAGTCTAAAGTTGTTTTAGTTGAGGGGATTTAGACCATTACTATATTGTATGTTATGCCAGTGGCATACATGCTCCTTGTTGGAATGTGATGGCTGTTACATAATTTACAGTTATGAAGTTGATTATAGATGATTAAATAAATTGAATGTGATTCTTACTAGTTAAAGAGTTGAATTTTACCCTCCCAAAGTACACAGAGTAATACTTAGTCTGGTTTTGCCCATCACAAATACTCTGGTTACTGGCTGTGAACGGAAAAGGTGGCAGTGCCCTGTTTTGGGGAAGAAACTCCTGTTTGCTGTGTGAGACTGGGGCTGGTGGTTCTGTGCAGCAGGGGCTCAGTGCCCGGTCTCAGCACCAGTGGCATCAGTGCAGGGCTCCACCTCTGAGCAGCAGCTGCAGTTGCACCAACATGAGCCACGTCAGCAGCAGCAGCACACACCAAGATAAGAATTTCTCTACATGAGAAAGTGTTTGGTTTTGTTTTGTTTACTCTTTAAGTGCTGCAGTGCAGTAATTGATCCAGTGACACAATTTTACTCCTTTGTATTGACATAGCTTTGTAGTATTTTTTCACTGTATGGCTATAGATTTTTACATATATAAGATTATTGAATTTTTTATTCTTCCTGCTTTCTCCCTTTGAGTACAGGATCCGTACATGGACCTTGTTGCAGTAGCTTACCTGCAAAGGGGTATTGTCAAGCTTTTAGAATTAACACTAGCCATATTGTACTTTTTAAGAAAACACAGACACTTCCACAATCTAAATAAGAACAAAGTGATTATTTTTAATCTTCCACTTCATACTGTAAAATTGCAGAATAATTCTTGAATAATTTCAAGATCACAATAGTTTTTGACAGAAGTGTAATTATAGGTATTTTTTTAAATGATTCAGTAACATCCTTTTGTATTTTTGAGGTTCTTTATTGCTTATATTAACAACTGTAATGTGTACAAAAGTAGTCACGGGAAATATTCAGCATAAGTATTTGAGTGAGGTATGGCCATTAAAAAAAAAGGTATTTAAAATTTTAAAATTTGAGTCAAACTCTAATCTTTGTTTTGCTGTTGTGGTGTCACTAGTAAGAATATTGTTACTGTGGAATAATTAGGTTGTGCTAAACAGTAGCTGTAACATGAAGTACCTTGCAGCCCTAAAATAGTTCTTTAATGTGTTTGTGGCTCATGTAAAAAAAAAAAAAAATTTAATCAGGTCTGGCTCATCTGGTGGTAGTTCACAGCAGGACATTCTGCCAAATGCATGTGTTAATGATATTCCAGGGAAACGAACAGAAGAAGAGTTCAGCTGATCCTTTGCTTTGACTCCAAGCCCCAGGCAGATCTTAGTGACGCTGAATTCAGACAAACACCTTTGCTGTACTTTCCTGTGTCCCCACACTCCTGAGCTCTCATGCCCTACACATAGCAGCAGTGCTGTGTGCACAATTCCTATATCCCAGTGCACAATTCCTATATCCTAGTGTTCCTCCACTCACCAAAGAGCCACACCATGATCGTATGAGCGTTTCCATATCCTTCAGAGAATTTGTCATCTTATCGTTGAAGTTCTGAGTTGTAATGGGTGAGTTCTTAATGTAAGTAGCAAGTTTTTAGATCTCATGGTTCCTTGACTAAATATTAAAGTGTTACTGTTATATACAAATAAGTTCATAGTATTTTAATATTTCATTTATTTAAAATAAATGTTGTAAGAGTTCAGTCTGGACCCTTCCAAAATGAAACTTGGAAGTTTTTAATCCTAGAATGTGCACACACTTTATTGATCCCTTTTTCACTATGCTCACAGTGCTCAAATTATGCCTGGGCACCTGTAAATCATCCAGGAAATGTATTTTTGGATTATTCTGGGAGACTTCTTGCCAGTCTGTGTTTCCCCATCAGACATCACGACATCATTTCTAATTTCTGCGTTACTGCCCACAGCTGCCAGACTGTGAGGCCAGACACCCTCCAGACGCTCCTTGCCCTGCGGGCCGGTTCGGGCAGGGCGGGGCAGGGGAGGGTTTATCCTGCGGGGACCTGAGCTGGCTCGGGCCACCAACACCAGCAGGGTGGCGGCCCAAGTGTGCGCTGTGCCCGTGGCAACCATCCCGGGGAGCGACTCCGTGCGCCGCAGCCACAGCAGGACGTCGCCGCTGGCTGCGAGTCTGGCGCTGAGTGACCCGTGTCACTCGTCACTTCAGCGGCTTCTTCTTTAAAGCGGTCTGGCTGGGCTGCAAAAGAGCCTTTCTCCATCACTGTTCTTTGCGCGGCTCTGTTGAAAGGCTCATATTTCTGTTTTGAAATAAGATCCTGCTTCCTAAAATCTGGAAAGGTGATTGATCTGATTTCACCCCCACTTGCCTGGGGACGGGCCATTAGCAGGTGCTGCAGCTGTGCCTGCAGTGCAGCCTCTGCCTCAGCAGCTGCAGTCGCAGCTCCGAGCTGTGTTGGGTCACTGCTGCTGCTGGCTGCACCTCACTCCCCACAGTCTGTTCACCACCTCACTTGCAATGCACTTCCCCCTTTCTCTTCTCTCAAGAGGGCTTCTGAATATGTTTTACCTATCCCTTATTTGTATTTCTCTTCCCAACTATAAAAGGCTACAAAATTTTCTGGAAACAGCCCCACTTTGTCACTACATGTAATTTATTTTGGAGAAACCATGCAGGGGGCTATCTGCTTTTCATTTTGATTTCACAGTCACAGACTGAAGACTTACCTTTTCTTTGAGCCAGTCTTCTTTCAGTCTCATTCTGCATGTTTTGTTCTCTTGTTAGCACTCTTGATTGTACTTCTGTACTCCTTCACTGCACTTAAACTCCAGAAAGCCAGAAATGCATGTGTGAAGGGACACATTTTGTAGGTTTCCTGCTTAGACTAAATGTATTCTGTGAGCACAGGCAAGGTGTGATGAACGCTTGAGAAAATCTCTTTCTTATTTGTGAGAGCTTGTTTTATTTTGAATAGCCTCATGTGGAGGTGGATGTTCAGATTTAAGATCAGCCTTGAACATCACCTGTGCATCTCCACTGACAAACTGCAGGACAAATTCACACGATACCGAGTTCTGGGTGATTTGGATCACTCCTCATCAAGACTTTTTATTTGCTGTCCTAAAGTGCTGCTGTTTCTCCACTCAAGAGAGAATCCCTTTCCTTCCCTTTGTGTTGAAATCCATATGAAATAATTGGTGTAGACGTTATTATTATGTCTGTGTTCAGCCTTCCAGCCATCCAGACCAAACTTTCCAGACCAGCCATGTACAGGCTTCTATACAGGGAGTGTTTTCCTTTGGATAACTGTTCCCAATTACAGGATCCTCCAGGGTTACTGGAAATTTTTCCTACCTTTGATTTTTAAGTCTTGGCTGGGAAACCCACTCTGGCCACTTCTTTAAATGTCATACTAGATACTGGTGGTAGGAGGGTGCACATAATTACAAGGCATGTATTACTCTTTGCGGGCCCTTTTCAAATTTAAGTACTTTTTGAACTTTCCTTCTATCTATTAGTTGTGTCTTTCTATATCAGAAAAAGAAAGAAGTCCTTCCCTTATTTTAGTGTATTTGAAAAATTCCCAGGTGAGGCTCAGGGTTGTCTTCTGGTGCTTTACCTCCTGTGTGTTATCTCAAACTGACAAAATTATTTCAAATGAAAGTTTTACGGTGGTATTTATTGTTCAGATAGTAGCGAAGGTTTGTTCCTTTTTCCTACAAAATTTTACAAATTGTAGTGCAGATTAATCTTGTGTACACATTCCAATGCTACATATAATTTCTTGGAGCCTATGTAGGATCCTTGAAATCCCACAGCTGAGGACACTTGCTTCCATCTTCAGAAGGTGTAAGTGTGGCTTTGAGGAGACAGGGAGCCCGAAAGGAAATTTCCCTTGTCTTCCCTTGCACCTTCCTCTTGAAACATAACTATTTCTGTTTCTTCACTGGCTGGGGATTTTAAAGACAAAACACAAATGCCAGCCCCATGCACCTTAATCTGTCTTTTCACAGAATTTGACATCTTGTTAGTAGTCTCTAAGTTTAAATATCTCAGCCAGAGTTCTGGCTTCGAGACGCTTCAGCTGGAGGTGCTCTTGTGTCAGCCAGGGGTAAGTACCATTGACTCCCTGAGAATATTAAAGGAGTCCCTGAGTCCCTTAATAATGAAGATTCATATTAGAGAACCAAAATAGTTGACGTAGTATCTTACTTTTGTAGCTTTGTCTTTTTAATCTTATTTTAATTATTGTACTTCTTTGGGTTAAGTTGGTGTTGGGTGTTGTCTCCAATATCTCTTTTCGGGGTTTTTGTAGTTTTGCTTTTACTTCTACTTTTGCTTTGCTGTTGTTTTTTAAACTTCCTGCAAGGAAGTTTTTTCCTGAAATAAGTTCCTTTTGACTTTTTAAAGCTTTCCAACAGAAAACACCACAGAAAACAAAGATCAAAACATATTAAAATGTAAAATGTGTGATGTACACAACACAGCCTCTATATCTTATTTAATCCAAAGAAAATGATAATGTACTTAATCTGTGAAGCTTCCCTATCCTTCATTGAGATGGAAATGCCATCTATTAGAGTGCTAAAGGAAGTTCAGGTCTCTGAATGAGATTCCTAAAAGGCTGTGGCAGTGGCTGGTTGCCACAGCAACATCCCAGGGCAAGTGTCCATGGCAGCAGCCTCGGGCCATGGCTCGGAGCCAGAGCAGGGGCTGCCGCGGGCGCTGCACCGCCAGCCCGGAGGAGCACCTGCCAAGGCGTCCTGCAGGGAATGACAGCAGCAGGCATCCTGCTGCCACCCTGACTGAGCAGTACTCCTGCCTCAGCTACAGAGCTGACAGAGAGTCACCAACTCAAACACAGCTGAGAAACCTCTGCGTCATCCTGCACCTAGTGCGCAATATGCACGTGCAGATGTACAGGTGTGCAGATTTAAAACTGCAAAGAAAATTTGTACTTTCATATGTTTTTGTGTAAGGAAGAAAATAGGAGTTTAATGTTTAAAATTAAAGGTTTCTTACATAGTGACTGTGGTAAAAGATGCCAAGGAGCTGCTGGTGTAAATGACTCCCAGTGTAAAGTTCATCACTTTTCCCAGCATCTTGCCATTAATTGGCACTGTTCTCTCACTGCTTGGTTAACCTGGCATATCATTATCACAGCAGAGAAATTAATGAAATGGAGTGGAAATAATGGGATGGGAATGAATAGAATAGAATAGAACAGAACAGAATAGAATAGAATAGCTGAACTGCAATGGTTGGAAGGGACCTACAACAATCATCTAATGCAACTGCCACTTCCAAAGACCTTTTTGCTAATCCAAAGAATTTTAAGACTGAACAAAGGTTAAAACCTATTGCTAATGGCACTGTCCAAATGCTTCCTGAATACTGACAGACTTGGGGCATCAATCACCCCTCCAGGATGCTACCATCCAGACCACTGACAAACACATTGAGCAGGACACTGTACCTAAAAAACAAGGATTTTGTTTGTGTCTGGTGATGTTATTCTTCACTTTTCTTATTTTCCCAAAGAGACTACTTTGAAGATTGCCCATGCCAGACACTAACCCAAAACTAAACAAAGTTATGCTTCTAAACATTTATTCTACGCAAAGTGTAAACATACATATGCTTGGGAATGTAGAGTATTTTAGGAATCCTGGAAACTCCTGGAAAAGCAGGCCAAACGTGTCCTGGGCTGCATCCAGAGCCCCGTGGGCAGCAGGGCAGGGAGGGGATTCTGCCCCTCTGCTCTGCTGACACCCACCTCAAGCACTGCATCCAGAGCTGGGCTCCAGCACAGGAGGGACAGGGACTTGCTGCAGTGAGCCCAGGGGAGGGACACCAAGATGACTAAAGGGATGAAAAACCTCTGCTCCAAGGACAGTCAGAGAGGTGGGATTGTCCAGCCTGGAAAAGACAAAGCTCTGGGGGAACCTTAGAGCTCCTTCCAGTACCTGCAGGGGCCTCATGGGGAAGGATTTTTCACAAGGGTAGGTAGTGGTAGGACAAGGGACAATGGGTTTAAACTGAAAGATCAACTCAGGCTAGATATAGAGAAGAAAATTTTCTGTTGAAGATGGTGAGTCACTGGAACAGGTGAGAGGCTGTGATCCAAGAAAGCTGGGGAAGGATTTTTTACAGGGTAGGTAGTGGTAGGACAAGGGACAATGGGTTTAAACTGAAAGATCAACTCAGGCTAGATATAGAGAAGAAAATTTTCTGTTGAAGATGGTGAGTCACTGGAACAGGTGAGAGGCTGTGATCAAAAAAACCCAAAAACTAACAAACAGCTCCAAAAGGATGGTAAAAATGAGGAAGGCTGGATAAAGCAAGAAAAATTACCAACTTTTTCCTTTTCCAAAGTTTCAAGTTCTGCAATTTGGTATTTGAGGAAAATCTTAAGCCTTCAAATTTGAACATAAGCATTAACTTCTCTTTCAGCTTTTCAAGAGAAACTTCAGCCCTGAAAAATGAAGCAAGTAATAAGGCAATTAAACTGTAAACCAGTCTAGATTAGTAAATACATATACAGTTGTATTTAGACTACCTTTACTAGGATATTAGAGAAGACTTTAAAATTTTGTTTGATCCTCATAACTTCCATGACAGCAGACCTCCTCAATGCTTTTTTAATGTCTATTTCAAGATTTCTTTAATTTCAAATGACTACCTGCCTCTCTCAGAAAAAGACATTCTAAAGAGTTTCCTCCTCTTCAGGCCTAAAAGGGCCATCATAGAAGAGAAATTGCAAAGAAAAGTTTTTGAGTCCATGGAAGCAGCTTGGTGAAGAGATCACTCTTGATGATCTTCTCACATGTCCCAAGTGTTTTTCTCACTGCTGTGGCTCTGCAGGAGCAGCTCTGCCTGCCCAGGCTCTGCTGCTGTCAGAGCTCTGGCAAAGTGTGAGTTCAGTGCTGTCATGCTGACTGGGAGGTCTTTGAACTGCCTCCCTGCCCTTGTGTTAATGATTAGTGATGCTGTGGATGTGGAGCCACATCAAGAAAGTATTTCCTTTACCACTGTTAAAATGAAAGGGATGACAGCTTCCTCTTCCTTCTCACAGATGGCTGTGAGATAGGCTGTGGCATAACGAGATTTCCACACTTGGCTAAACCAGTATTTTTCACAGTATTTTTCCACCAGAAACAGAAAGTGTTTCCTGATGATTTGTTTGCTGCCACTCTGAAGAAGCACAGTACTACACTTTGGGCACCAAAGTCAAAGTCACAGTTCCCTGCTTCGATTGGCTCTTTGAAGGCACTGGCCCCATTCATTTCTGACTATTTGTACCTCTTTCTATCAGTCACTCGAACTCTTCTAAGATTTCTCAAAACTACTGCACTGCTGGAACCAGGGCACAGGGAATATTTCTCTGCCTGCTCTGAGAGGTCCTGGCCACCAGGGAAGCACCGCCTTTGACCTTCATCCATGGAGAAGGCTTCCAAGACTTTGGGAAAGACTAGAGTCTACAAATGTATAAAACAGATAATAGGGAAAAGTTTAGTCACAGGGTGAGAAATTTAGAGTTTTGGCATTTTAGTATGGAAGTAGATAGAAGACAAGATTGAGGATCTTGGGTGTTGTCTGGGCTTCTTCTTCTACTCCATTTTCTGCTTGAACTTCTGTGTTGGTGCCACAGGGTGACTGGTTGAGGGAAGCTGCAGTGTAGAGGTTACGTGGACAGACAAAGGATTAGTTATTGGTAGAAAGGTAGAAATAAAGTACATTTTAAGAGTTAACTTAAAACAGCTTTAAAAGACCTTGAAACTGTACATCTTGTGACCATTTTTACTGTACTTTCTCACGCACTAAGTCTGCTGCAGACAGCATGTCAAACTTCTGGTAAGACAAAAATAAACAGCAACCTGAAAAAAGTCCCATGCATCTCTCAATTCTGGCACAGAACTGTTAAAAAGAGGCTTTCCCCAGCAGAGGAGCATCTGGAGCCCAACAAGGGTACACCTGCACTGCACAAGCAGGCTGGGTTTAAAATATGAGGACAGTGCACATACAGTCCTAGTGGTACAC
Source organism: Passer montanus (assembly GCF_014805655.1). Classification (NCBI taxonomy): domain Eukaryota; kingdom Metazoa; phylum Chordata; class Aves; order Passeriformes; family Passeridae; genus Passer; species Passer montanus. The sequence goes on from NW_024366815.1 coordinate 2,463,028, forward strand.
AGCAATAATTAATACTGCTATATGGGTAAATCATTTATAGCAGAAACAAATAAAATCACTTTTATTATACCAGTTTATCACAATCCTTATGTTACAAAAATAATTTCATAATAATGTTAAATATTAAATACAAAAGTAAAACAGTTGTATACTGCTGTTAAAATAAAATAACATTTTTTGGTGTTTTATATATGTTTCTATGTAAAGCAGCTGACCCAGATCTGTTTAAGACAGATCAGTGGGTCAGCCTTTACCAACTACATTTAGTTCTTCTTGACCTGAAGATATATGGAAGCAAAACTACATTTTTAGGAATTCACCTTCATCTAGGCAAGGCTGGAAACAGCTAGAGTTTCCATGCTGCTTAAGAAGGAAACCAATGCAGGCCTCAATCCATTTTAAGTAGAACAATTACTAATTTTAAAAAACAAAACCCAAACACCAACAACTATTTGGAAGAGCACAGTGGCTGAGAACTATTCACATGTCTTCCACGTCTGCTATCATAGCCTCAACTGCATTCCAGTCCAGCTTGCTGAGGATGCTCCCTGTGCTTTCAGAAACACTGTCGTTGTTGATGCTGCTGAGAGGAGAGAAGCTCGTGCCGTGCACTGCAGAGGCCTGTTGGGGGAAGAGAAGATGAACTGAACATCATGCTTCATTTGTGGACAGCAGAAATGATCCCACTCTTTTGAAACGTGCCCAAATCCAGTTATGTGTCTTATAAGTCTGCAACAAATGCAATCTATTTTCCTGTTAATGCCCTCCCACTGGTGTCTGTTGCCTGGGTGGACAAATGCACCTTTACAGCTGTCAAAAAAAACATTGAGTTTCAAGGCTCACAAGAATGACTGCAATTGTAAAAACAAAATAACATAGTTCTGCTGAAGCCCCACCATTCATGCTCCTCTGTATCTATCTCACCCACCTATTTTGAACAGAGAACCCCATTTTAAATAAAGCAGAAGTAAACAAAGTGTTAAGCGGCAATTATCAAAGAGTTTATAGAATAAGTAGGTACTCTACCTGGAACATGGAGTCATGAGTATCTTGAAGTATTCTTTGGAAATCATCAGGCACAGTCCAAGGACTCACCACATCTCGATCAGTGTCAGGATCAACACCTTCTGTCTGAACTGCAGTGGCAACTTGAGGAGGCTTTTGTGTTGAGCCTCTGCTGACTCTGCACTCAGCAGCTGAGGAGAAAACATGCCAACCACAGCCCTGTAACACTTCCTGCACTTTTCATCTCAATCTCTTGAAACTCCTTCTAGAAGCCTCAGGTTCTAGGAACTGAACCTGTGCATAAATCCATGTGAAAACAGTGAGCTCTGTTATCTAGAACTGATGTGGGTTTATGGTGAGAAAAGGCTGCTGGCTCCTTCCAGCCTCCTGCTCTGAACTGCTTTGCCAGGGCAGAACACAAAGTGGAACTGGACTATACACGGTGCCTAAGGCACCCAGGCTCTGTGGTGCTGTCCACCACAAAACACACATTGCTTCCTTGTTTAGCAGAGGACTAAACTAAATAAATTCTGAATTTGTGCCTCTTCAGAAGACATGGAACTTTAATGAAACTCTTAGCAGTGATATGATATACTGGAAAAACAGATACAAGAAAGTGTGAAGAAATCAGAGAAAGATCAGACTGAATAGAGAGTTTAAAAAGTGAATATATGAAATGGAGAAAAATTACTTTTCCACATGAGTAGAGGTGATTCAGGAAATGTGCCTTTCTGCTTATTATTACTTCTCTCAATTTCCTATACTGCCAAGCCAATCAAATACATTGACCTTTGTCCAAATTATGCCAATAGTATAGTTCTGGTGTAAGGCAGAATAGAATCAGGCCACAGCATTTTCTAAGTCTCAGACTGATTCACTTTTCATTCTTTGATCAGAAATTCTGCTCCTATTAACAAGTACTGTCTCTGTTAAATAATTTGATTAGAAACAATCTTTTGTGGATCTAGAACTACAAAGGCATGGGAAAAAGTACCACTAAAATCCAAAGGGGATTTTTTGTTAAGCTTTAGTCAATTTTTTCCATTATGACAAAATGATATATTAGATGGATATTGTACAGAGGGATAACAAAGACAATTCATATTTTAAGGAGCTCAGAGATCAGCAGCATAGAAAGGAAAGGGAGAGGCATAATTCTTGTGTCCTGGTCTGCTAAGTAAATTTCTCACTGTGGGTTTGAATTGAAAGATAAAAGACTTCACCCCTTGTGATTCATAACATGTATTTCAGGAATTCACCAAAATCTAGCACACTTATTTCAGTAATCCTGAAACTCACCTGGCTAAAACTGTTCAAAAGGTGAACAGAGGTGATTAAAATATTTCACAAGTTTCTAGTTAAGAGGATTTTTAAGTGGGGAAAAAATAATGAAGTTTATTCTTCTAAACAAATGCTGTATCTGCATCTTATTCCCCCCTGTATTATCTAGCACTATGTCATTGCTCTGTGTAACTTACAGTGTCTGGACTTAACAGGACCATTTGTAGCATTTCTCAGTCTTCTTCTGGAGGTACTTTTCTGAAGGAGCATACAGGCATTTCCTGTAGAGACAAAGTAAGCATTTCCTTTTTTAAATGCAGATCAAATATACACAAAGATTATTAGAAATTTTTATCGACAAGTTTGCTACCTGGATTACACAGCACTCTTGCTATGGCAATTTAAACTACTTTGGATTTAAAGAGAAGTGATAAGAAAAGGTAACTCTCATAATTTAGCAAAACAATAGCAGCAGAATTGCAAAAGTCTCAGGACAGGAAACATCCACTATTATAAATCTGATTTTTACATATATAACCCTTAAAAAATCCAGCAGTCACCCGAAGATCCTCTTCAGTATGTGCCTTCATAAAAAAAGCTCTGTTCTTACCCCTGGACTGTGTTAGAGCAAGAGCTGGGGTGAAACGTTGCACTTTTTGACCAAAACCAGGTTTGGCAGCAGTTCTGCTTCTTTCTGCCAGAACAGGACTGTTCAGATGCCCACTACAACGAGACAAAAGGACCAATGCAACAAATCTTAAATACTTGCTACTGTGTACCACACACCATTCCTCCACACAACTCAGACCTGACAGGGCATATTCAGAAGAGACATAAAAGCCAGAGAAATCACAGTCACCCCACCTAGCTGAGGACCAGCATCACACACTGCTTGTGGGGCCAGTAAGCCTCACCAGAATTAGAACTGCTGCAATCACAGTAAAGACACATCAAACTGGCTTTACAGAGAGCCACTTTAGGTCCAGAAATACTTTTCAGTTAGTAGCTCCTGCCACTCCTAAGTGGATTCCTGCATGATGTTCCTTAGCATGTCTGATTCTGGTTGGGCTGATGCACTTAAATTTCCCTTGGACAACACCAGCAGGCTCTGCACAGCACTGACTACATTCAGTTTAATGTTGTATGTTGGAACAATAACCAAAAAAGGTACTGTACTGAAAAAGAGAAGCAGAAATATTAAATTACAGGACTACCCTGTAACTTTGTAAGTACAAAGTTCTCCCTATTATTCTAAAAAGCATAAAATTATATATATAAGAAAAATTACAATGCAATATACACCTGTATTACATATATACACATGTAGCATTAATGCCATCAAACTGAGTAGATGCATCAGTTCATAATACTCAGATACCCTCATCTCCTCAAAAGGCAATAAGCAAAGTGCAAAAGTAAGAACAAGTAAAATCCTAAGTAATAAAAAATTAACAAGAAAGAGAACAAGTCTAGAGTTTGCACATCAGAATTTTTATTTGCTTCTTGCTTGTTGTTAGATGCTCTTCAGGTCTATACTGCTGGTTATAGTCCAGTGGAACTCATGGAATCATTAAGGTTGTAGAGGACCTCCAAGATCAAGTATAACCTTTGATGGGATTACAAGCCTGTGGCATTCACATTCTCTGAAAAAATCCCTTCGCCCAGAATTTTTCTCCTAGGAAGCGGAGAGGCCTCAGAGAAAAAGGAAAAAAATAATTATCTCATTTGCTTCTCCTGCATTGTGGTCACATGTGGAATGTATTTGCAGATTGTTTACCCACAGGTGATTGTTTCATTGGCTTCTGCTGTGAGTTACTTTGACTCATTGGCCAATCAGTGCCAGGCTGTGTCAAGCTCTCTCTCTGGAGAGAGTCACGAGTTTTAATTATCTTTTTAGCCTTCTGTAAGTATCCTTTCTGTATTCTTTAGTATAGTATAGCATAGTATAGTATTCTTTAATATAATATAGTATAATAAAGTAATAAATTAGCCTTCTGAGAATGTGGATTCAAATGCATCATTCCTGCCTGCCACAGGGGTTGCTTGCAAATACAATACAGGCCTGTCAACCAGACCCTGGCACTGAGTGCCATGTCCAGGGATGGTGACTCCACCATCTCCCTGGGCAGCCTGTTCCAGCGTTTAACCACCCTTACTGTAAAGGAACTGATGTTGAGTAGAATGGGTTAGGACGCTGATTACTGCCCAGCTCCTGAGTTGGCCTATTCAGCGCTTCAAAAAGCATTTTTAAGGCTCCCTCCAAGATTTGCAGTAGAGATTTTAACAAGCCTGGAACAGGGACTTGAGAATCCTCTGATCCAGAAAAATTGTATCTTTGATTCCACCAGCATATGACTTTTCGCCCAAGCTATTCCTGTCTAAACTTGCTACAATATTTGGAGGGTATTACAGACACTAGTAGAACAGAGCAGGTTTAATGCTTAGAGTGTTACCCTGTACTAGATGCCACCTTCCTCCTTCTGTAAGCTTGAGCTGATCTTGTGCTGGACAACATCCTGTGATCACTTGCTGGTGATGCCACTGTTTCAGATAACATTTCATTCATCAGAGAAAGTGCCTGTGAGACTCTGATTCTGTGATGCTCAGACAACAGGGCTCTGCAGAGAAATAGTATTACACATTACCTCATGCTGTCCCTCATTTCACTACAGTGAGTTCTGTAAGGACACATGAAAAACATTTTTACAAGATTTCACAGAAAATATACTAACCCTTTAAGATCATCAGCAAAAAGTTAGAACATTTCTTACCGAAGGCTTTGAGAAAATGAATGAATAAATGTTGGAGAAAGAAAACAAACAATAATATTTGGAAAGCAACAAATACAGTCAAAGGATAAAAATGTTCAGAGTTTTCCTAAACGGTAAAGAAAACATGAATTATTTATGCTTTTGGTTGAAATTTCATTAATATCTGAAGTTTCATAAGCAATATAGTTGAAACAACCTCTACATCTTCCTCAGGACTGGAAAACTAATATAAAAATAAGGATTTAAAAGCAACTTACTTGTCTTTTTCTTCTTTTTTCTTCTGGAAGACTCTAATATCCTTTGAAGTAGGATTATGATGCTGTTTAAGAAAGTATAAAAATCTTTAAATAATTATGTACTCTGGTCTCATTCCAGTCTCTCACTCTCAAAATGTACTCACTTACTTGAAAATTACTGCTTAAGAAACTCTTCAGAAAAAAAAAAACCAATATGACAGCATATGGCCCTACCAGGAAATTCAAGTAAGATTGTGTCTATAATTTTCCGTTCTAAAAAAATACGCTGATATTCTGCAGTCCATACCTCATATGCTTAAAATACTAACATTCTTAAGGAGACGCCCTCACAGTCAAGCTCAAAGTTTCAAATGGCCTCACCTCCCATTTCCTAAAATTCAGTAGTGCTCCTAATAACTGATATATAAAACAGGACAAGGTTGTACTTTGGCCTGTGTTTGCTAGAGTACAATTTGAAGTCTTTAATTCTTCTTAAAAAGAAAAAATCCAAACCAAACCCAAACCATCCACTGAAAGCACAGAATCCCTCCAGTAATAATTTCAGGAGAAAAGCCCATAGCAAAAGCATCAAGTGTATATTAATGGGCTGACAACACAGGAAAGGGAGACAAGCAGGACCCATTTTTCTTAAATCACTTCTCTCCACACATGCGCAGAAGACCACCCCAGTTCAATTGTTTAATCTTTTAGGGGAAATACTTTATTTCACATAGATCTTTTTCTCAAAGTGAATACAATTGCACTGTTTAGTCACAGGGAACTTGTGTATGTTACATATTTGTGGCTTGGGAGTTAAAACAATTAGAGCTTCAGCCTGCAAGTATTTACAGCATATCCTGAATTCAACAAGTAGAAAGTATAGGAATATATTTGGTGTTGTTAGGTCTCATCTCCCGTAATTCAAAAGCTTCCTGTGAAGGCATCCAGATGGCAGATGCATATTTTAAGAGTAAATACTGATTGGAAAATGTCTTCTGAACTACTTTTGTATGGTTCTTCAAAAATTTTCTATTATGTCCAGCACAGGAAAATTTCCAGATAAGGCCATAAATGTGTTTTTGCTAATAAAGTTAAAATGTACAAAATTCTGGGAGTGGACTGTTCATTGAAATCAGCCCTCAACAAAATATTTTGTAAGATACTTGACATATATGGCATATTCTAGCATCTCTGCTGTCCCCTTATGATTTTTGCATGCACCCCTGTGTGGGTGAATGACTGTGACAGCTGCCCTCAGTATCCTGCCATGTTTGTAAAGGATGCTGGCATCTGAACGCTGCTTTTTAAATTCTCTGGGAGGGGTGTGGGAAGATGAAACGAAGTGTAAACACATCTTAAGAACTGTTGCAGCTGTCACACCCTGGAAAACACATCCCTCATCAGTGAATGTTGCAGCTGTATCCCTCACAGTCAAGGGCTGCCTGCATCCCTTTGTAACAGCCACCTGCAGCCAGTGATCACCACTGCAACCTGTGAAGAACACTGGTGTATTTACTTACCTGGCACAACTATGGCCAGCTCCAGCAAAATAAAATGATACATGTAGAAACCCTACATTACAATAGGAAAAAACCCCCTACCACTCCCAGCCTTTATATTATCTAACCTGAATAATCAACACTTGTATAATAAGTAACAGTTACTCTTCAATACACCTGTTATTCTTACCACATTCTTTCTCAGGTTGAATGGATGGTGTTCTTTTTGTCTTTGTTCATCTAGTTTCTTCAAATATTCTCTCATTCTTTCCTTTTGCTTTCTTTTCATCCATGTTTGGATCTCTTTCCTTTCCTTTTCTGTTCTTTGAGAATGCCCAGAAGCAGAATCAAGAACCCTGAGGGCAGATGTAAACAGGAAATAATATAGCACATCCTGTAAATTGCAAACCATGGCAACTACATGATATAACATGTAGATATGTGTGTTAAAATTCTGACACAGCTGGAAGCATAAGTAATGAACAAGATGGGAAATTTTCTTTTGTAAACTTTTACTAAATAAAATCCTGGTAAACAAGTAATTTCCAAGACATCTCCTAAAACTTTTCTTTTACTTTTCAGCTATATTCAGATAATAGAATTAGAGCTTAAACTGGTGGGAACTGTGTCAGCAATACAGCAGACTGGTGACCTAAACAGCTATATTTTTTTGCCTTGTCAGCAACTGATATCACAAACTGCAGCTGGAAACAGCTGTCATTTTGACCTCTCTCAGGAAAGAACACAGCTGATTTTATAACTGACAGTCAGGGAGGTGAGCATGACAAGCAGGAATCTGGGGCTCAGAGTTTCTGAAGCTGCTGTGCCACTGGCAGGAAATTTCTGTTCTGTCTTTCAGAAATGCTTTAAAAGACTTTTGAAAAGACCCGAAGGTCTGAACTGAATCTGCTGTATAAAACCAGTTCTGCTGTACTGAGCAGAAGAAGGAACAAGCAAATGAGAAGGAAAAAATTTCAAAAGCAGAATACTAGAAAACAACCAGTACATTTGACAATAATGACCTGTAGATTTGTGGCGATTACAAGCTCTAATACTAGTCCCATTAACACCAAATCACATACATGCTTCCATTGTTTACAGGGTGTGAACCACAAGAATAACCAGGGTTAAAATGATTTAAGCAACACACAACAAAAACCAGTCATGATATTACCTAAAGGTTTTCATAGCCTGTGTTCTTGCAAAGCCCAGCTCCAGCAGAGAGGTGTCACTTTCTATGACACGATCATTCCCAATGTCAGTAACATCACTTGGACCAGCAATTTGCAGAGGATCTTCTAAAGAGCTTGATGTTAGGCAGGGAAAAAAAAAAAAGCTGTTATTAAATTAATGTAGAACATTCCTGTAAAAACAACAAGTTAAACCTCTTCTTTTCATACTTAAAACACCAACATCCAGGTTGTTTTACGTAGAGCCTTTGGACTGAATATTCTTTCCCCACATCTCCACTGTGTTAGTACACTTGAGTCAGCTTTGATGAGGGGACATAAGGAGCAAGACCTGATTATCCCAAGAGAGGGACAATCCAGAACTGAAATGCTTGAGCTCTGCTGTGGTGGTCAACATGGCTGGAAACTGTGCTACCAGTTTCAATGTTACCCAAATCTCAATGACCTTCTGAGCAAGAATCAGTGTCAGTGAGAGAAGAGCTTCACCTAAATTCTCCCCAATTCTTTCCTCTCTTTCAATCAGTTGCTCCCAGTAAAAAACAAATCTCATCATTTAGGACTACAAGCTGTCAGTGTCTGCTATGGGTGTCTCACACCCATACTCCACCTTATGTAATTCCTTCCTAATCTACTTCAGTCACAACAACCAGCAACCAGTTCCACTTAAAATACTAGAAAAATAGGATACACCATTCAGTTCACTGCTATACTTCAAGCAAAGCAATAAAGATGAGTAATGGAGCAGAATGACTGGGAAGAAAGGAAACCAGCTACTCTTTTCTACTGGATTCAGAAGACTAACAGTAGCTAAAAGTAAAAATATATATGTTGGACCATTTTATTTAATGCACGTGCTCTTCCCAGTTTTGAAATCTTCCGTCTGTTGCTTTAAACTTTTCACACAGTAAGACTTAAAAAAATCTTCTGATGACAGCTAGCCTTCATGGAAAACTACCCACAGCAATTGCATGTATTTTGCTGAAAGAGTGGTTTGCAAATAGGAGAAACAACAAATGCACACAGACAAGAGCACCATCTACATGAACAATTCCAGTACTTTTAATTAGAGAAGAACTTTGAATGCTTCTAGAGCTTTTGTGAGAAGTAAATCTAACAGGCACCATCAAAGTCAGAGTAAATGCCTGAAATTAGCCAACAGAAGGACTTTTATTAAGCTTGAACTTATACTTGATTTTTGTGAAGTGATGATTCCACCCTAACAGTCACATTTTTTGTAAACTGTCAATAACATCTCAAAATACATACCCAGAACATAGATCTCTGCATATGTGAGAACCTGAAACAGAAACACTCCTTGTCAGTAATATCTTTGCACTTGTACAAAGATAGTGTGTACTTACACGCTAATCATACATATGTTAAACAGCCTGTGGGATAAAATACAGAAATATGGCAACCTCAATTGACATTTGACAGCTGACATTAAAAATAAATTAATATTGTACATAAGCTTAACAGCCTGTAAGACAACATGTCACTGACTGCCAGGTGAGCACAGAGGCTCCAGAGAGCATTAATTAATGGTTCCTGGCTTTGTGGGTAGTTTTGCTAAGACGATATCATCACTGTTGACAATCTTCTGCCATGACCAATTAACTGGAAATAGTGTTTTCCAATTAATTATACAGTGTTTTTGGAAAATTAATGATTGACACTTACTTGAGGAATCCAGGTACTCAGAAGAAGCTTGGAATTCAGAAGATGCAACTGAAGAGCAGTATGGCTGTCTTGGAAGGAAGAGCACTGCTTCCTCTCCTAAACTAATCTCTCCATCTCAAAAAATTATAGTTGTAACTTAGTATCACCTATAGTTTTCTTAGCTTGGAAATAAAAAGTTTATACTTAGAAAACTCTATTACTGTTTTCAAAACATAACTGGGTGTGTGTGCTATTTGAGATTCACTTGTGCTGTATACAGACACAGGAACAATGCTTTAATACCTTTTAAGACAAATCTTAAAGTGGTGGCTATCAAATGCACATTCGCATGTACAAAGCACATACCACTTCTGGAAGCCTGACTGCAAGCAATGCAGGCAATACAGAGAGAAAACAATACAGCTGCACAACTGCATTTTAACCTCAGGCAACAGGTTGCTTGCAGAATGATTTTTCATCCTCCTTTTAATGCTACTGCAGTCTTCATAAGAGCAAAAATCAATTTATCCTCAGTTTTCAAAATGATTAAACCTAACAAAATAATCTTTTAGGACAGAGGCAGTAATAAATCAATTGATTTTGCTGATGCAGACTGGATTTAACAGAGAGATCACCCCTCTAGACACAGGTAGATGACAGAGATGGTGAAGACAGCTTTTGGAGGAAGCTTTGAGTGTTCTGTGATATCATAGTTATTTATATTCACTAAGGTAAATAAATACAAATCAGCACAGTGATGGGTTTCAGAAACAGACCCTATAGCTGACTATTTTCTTTCATTGACAGCGAATTTGAGTGCAAGTATGATTCAGTACTGAACTGTTTTCAAAGCTTAGTGATACTGTTATGTCATGTAACAAACTCATTATCACAGCACATCAGTGAAGCCACTCTAAATAATGCAATCTAGAAAGACTCATGCCTGACTTTAATGAGCTCATTCACATTATGTAACATTCTTTGTAACAGCCATGAGGAAGTACTACAGCATGAAGAAAAGGTTTACTTATTTTTAGAAGATGCAAAGGGGAAAAATATGCAATAAAGATTATACCAGAAGGTGACTTCAGGCTGCTGGGAAACTTAGAAGCCAAGGCTGAAGAGGCAGAAGAGTGTGCATCCACTGTAGTAGAACTGGGCACTGGATATTTCAAGTTTAAGCTCTCCTTTTGATCATCTATAACATCTTCAAAAATCATGCCTGCCAAATGATGTTCTGATTCTGTGGAAAAAAACAAAATTGTACTTAGTGTAGACCAATGGTGAACCCTCAAAATGCAGAAACTATCGTATGTCTTGGTTAGTGGCATTTTAACTTATCTGTCACCTACAACAGCCTGGACCTGGACCAGCTGTGCCTCCCTACGGAACGGCACTTCCAGGGCTCTGCTGTGTGAATCGGTCCTGCATACACAAAGGAAATTACTGGACCAGGAATTGCTCTGGGTGAGTCTAAAGGACATCCTAAATATCGTCTTACGTATGATTACAGATATAGCCATGATTTGGTTCCACCACTTGGCTTTGCCTTAACCCCATAAGCAGATTAGACTACGTTCTTGGCATAGTCCAGTAGCTATAAGTAGGTTCTACATAGTTATTTGTTAGATAAACAATAAATCATTCAATACATCTGCTCTAGTAAACACTTGAGCTAATGTAAGGTTTTAATAAAACCAGTAGACATTATAACTCAATATTCAGATTGGCTATCTTTAATTTTGTTTTTCTCTGGTATTTTTGGTTCGTATTTCAGTAACACCATTAGGGATTGCGTTAAATGTCTGTGGTAACTAAAAGTTATTTAATATGCATATTCTGTGGTAAATTTATTATCCTTCTGTTAATTGGACATACCAGCACCAATGACTCCAGCAGCTTCAAAGACTGCAGGATGAGCACCAAGGTCAGAATCAGCAGCCATTTCAAAATCTTCTATGAGCTTCACTAACTGTAAGTGAAATCCAAAAACTAGGTAATGATACTTCCTACAAGGTATTTCTGAGACTTACACCACAGATATTTATGCAAAGTCCACTTTACATATATTTTTCTTGTCATAATCTTTCCAACATTTTAATGCAGTTTTCTGACTGAAAACAAACAGTTTTCAGGAATCAAAGTAGTCAAGTAGATTAATTTCATGTAAGAATTACAGTCTTCTGGATACTTACTTGAGAAAAATACATATAAACTCTATTATTTGTTTGAACAGTTTTACTTCTACTGATCACATTATGTTTAAAGTAACTGAAGTTTTCCAATATGTATCTTATCTAAAACCCAAAGATATTAAAATACTTCCATCATCTTCATAAGTCTGAAGTTTCAAACCAGAAAATGAAAACTAAAACTAAGCCAGAGTGAGACATTTTACTGACCATTAATCTCAAAAAGAACATATCTCAAAAATTATACGTAATACATGAGAAATTGTTATAATAGGAATGACCAACAAGTATGAACTTTAAAAAAAAAAAAGACCCAAAAAAAAGGAATTAAAAGGAATTTTCTTTAGGATTTGGCTAGGTACCTAGAAGTTTTAAAACCCAGGTGCTATGAAATGCTGAAACTAATACAGGATATATCAAAAAATTTTCCCTACAGGCTTTTAAAAAATCTGACTTAAATAACAACCTTGACAAAGAATATAAGTGATTAAATAATCCACCTGAGTGTAATAACTGTAAGTGACACAATGAGGTCTTTACATTTCTGTGAATCATAGAATACCATGAGTTAGAAGAGACCTAAAAAATCCATCGCAGCACAATTTTATTTTAATTCCATATTAGGATTTATAAAGATGGCCAAAGTGCAAGTATTTTATGAAACAAATTGGATCAGCTTCCAGAAATAGTCACACAGTATTTTGCAGAGGTACAACTGCAGAAGTCTTTGCCAAAAAAGGCTTCCTGCTCAGCTTGAACTCAGTTACACAGAAATTAAATATGTTCTGCCCATTCACTAGTAACTTCACCATTCTTGCCAACATTTGTCCATTGTAAGCAACCATGTCAGCCAACAGATTCTGCACTAAATATGAAACAACATTGTATATACATATATATAAAACTTGTATTATAATATAGATAATATTTATATTATATATAATGTTACAAATATATATATATATATTATTCTCAATATCTTTCAACAGACACTAAGCAGATTTGAGAACACATTGTTCCAAAATGGAAGTTTTGTCTTTAGTTAAAAAAATAAACTGTTTAAAAACCAACAGTTAGTACTCACCATTTTGCTGTTTCTGAAATCCTGCTCCATATTTTCTACTATGTTCTCTAGTACCCGTGTATGTTCTGCCCATTCACTAGTAACATCACCATTCTGGCCAACATTTGGTCCATTGTAAGCAACCATGTCAGCCAACAGATTCTGCACTAAATATGAAACAACATTGTATATACATATATATAAAACTTGTATTATAATATAAATAATATTTATATTATATATAATGTTACAAATATATATATATATATTATTCTCAATATCTTTCAACAGACACTAAGCAGATTTGAGAACACATTGTTCCAAAATGGAAGTTTTGTCTTTAGTTAAAAAAATAAACTGTTTAAAAACCAACAGTTAGTACTCACCATTTTGCTGTTTCTGAAATCCTGCTCCATATTTTCTACTATGTTCTCTAGTACCCGTAATTGCATATCCATTTCCTTCTGCTTTGTGGAAAAGTATTCTTTTTCAATTAGTTTGGGTGGAAGCCCTGAAGAAGGAAGAGTTCCTCCATCTTCATGTGCTATGTTCCAAGTTACAATATCTGTAACAGAATCTGACTTATCTTTCTTTTGCAATTTGTCTGACATATTCTTCTGATGATCATCTTAAAATAAAATTAAAAAAAAAAAGAATGCACCAATATCACTGAATATGCCACAAGTGCCTAAATACTGCAAGTAATCAGGCAAAAATATGCCATACCTAATAGGGTGTTTTAGAAGGCAAGAATCATTACAAAAGAAGTCAAATGTATCGATGTTGATGTTTAAGACTAAAAAAACCATGAAGTTAATTGGGAAAAGGCTTCAGATTTTCTGTGGGAGTATTACAACAAAAGAGTATTACTTTTTCTTGGATTTAGAACTGAAATGGTTTACCTTGCTTACAAAGTGCCTCAGGTGGATCTGCATTAGTAACAGAAGCTGCTGTGTGATGAATTTTTGCAGTAGATGGAACTTCAAGCTTCTCATTCTCCTGTTCAGCAGCTATCTCTTCTTCAGACTCAGGTTTCATGGGCAAATTGCTAAGCATGTCACTGTCTTCAATGTCAATCACACTGATATATTCCCGTTTATGCTAAACAACAAGATAATGAAGAATTATACAGTATGTGTTTTGAATGAGCTGCTTATAGTGCATTGTTCTCAATTTCCTGTGTTAACCTCTTGACATTTGTACATGAAAGGCTTTTTGTCTTGGGAACAAAATAAATACAATCTTCCCTACCATATTACACAACTCACTCATGCAGATACAAAGAACCCAAATTCATGAAGACAAACAGTACACTTAAAATGGGTTTAAGCCATATGTACATTAGATCACTAACCAAATCAGGTGCATCTGACAGAAGAGATGGTAAAGGTTTCTCATTCACTTCAGCGGGGAAACTCAGGTTTAAATACATGTCTGGCAGTAGTATCTCAGAGGAACTGGATGATTCTACAAGGAAATAATAATAGTCAGTATTACATTTACAGTAAAAGCCACAAAAACTTCAGACTATTAGGAAACAGCTCTGCATTCTCTAGAAGATAAGAAAAGCTTTCACTAAGCTGCCATCTAGATTGCTATTAATATCTAAATCCCTCCTACTTAGGTAAAAAAAAATCTGCATCTTTACTTAATCCAAAGAATTAGATTACTCAGATAGAAACCTCTAATAAAACTATCTGCAAATGAATCATGTGATATAGTAAAATTATCTTCAAACAGAAAAACATTGTTGAATTTTACAATAATGGAAAAGTTAGTATGCTCTCTTGGTACCACAGGGAAAACAGCTGGGTACTGAAATCTATGTAATGTATTTATGGAACAATGCTACTGCAACTCAAATTCATGTGATCTGTTTTAACATCCCACTGATCAATTCATTTGGTCTACATTACATCAAAACTAAAGTGGCCACTAAAATCAAGCTAAAATCCAGTTTCAGAAAGTCAGATAAATTAGCATGTTATTTGCACCCTGCATTAAGCTGTCTCAGGTACAAGACCCGTGTTAGAACAGTAACACTTTTATAGACTTCCCAAACAACAAAGTGGAGAAAGACTGCAGCCATACCTGATGCAGGAACAGATGTGACCAGCTCGTTTTCTTGAACTTTGGAAACCTCATTTCCACCACTGATCCCATGATCCTCATACGATTTGAGCACTTGATTGGGAAAAAAAAAAGGATCAGAATACATGAGTTTAAGTAAAGATATCAATGGCATTATCTGAGCGTTTCTGATTTGCCAGTTCACAATCAAAGAAAAGTGGGGGAAGAGGCAAGGAAACAATTTCAGTCAAGTGTGAAACATTGTCTAAAATGCATTTAGATAAAGTCAAGTTAAAACAAACTTTCAGTAATATTTTAAATTATAATTAACTCCTGCTTTATAATTTATATTCCGTTGTTTTCTGCTTTAATTCTTTCTGAAACAAGAAAACTGCACAATAAACTCCTTCCCCTTTCAAACTTGTTGCATTTTGAATGGATCAAATAGCACAACTAATCAAGAAGCAACACCAGGAACAGTTGGTTTCTGTAGATCACCTGTGTGGCACTTACCTGGGTCAGTATTTGTACTTGCATCTTGGGTTTCTGCTGGTTTTTTTCCTACAGAAGCCAAATAATGTAGATCTGCTGAGGTAATACTTGCTTTATTCATTGCATCTAAAATGTGATAATACAAAATAGGTGTTTATTCATGATATAAAAATTAGACATCTTTGAAAGTAATGATACTAACACACAACTATGGACTCCAACATTTTCTTACTTGTATTTATGACAGGTAATTTTACTTTGTCTGTAGGCATATGTCACAAATGACTCCAAGAAAAGTTCATGCTACCAACTTTATGTGAATAAACAACTAACACCTACAATGTTACACTGAATTAAAAACCAAAATTCAGTTTAGATATAAGATTTTAAATTAAATATTTTAGTATGATGAAAAGTAACAGTCTGCTTCACATTCTAAAAGGAGGGGAGTAATATTCATGACACATATATCTTAATTTCTTTATTGTTGTTTCTACAGAGTTGGTATTTCTTTAAGGCCAAATTTCAGAAAATTGATTGCATTTTGTCCTGTGACAGAACTGAATATTGTCATGAATTAACATATTATATAAAGAAGGAAATCTTTCCACAGGCCTGGTCTTCGTATTGCAGGCTAGAAACATTGTGTGCATTGAGTTTCATTTACAAGAGCCCTAAATTTTGTGTAATTAGAATATGTAGGCAAATAATGTTGGAATAACATCTTTAAAAAAATATTTTTAAAATTTAGGATTGGAAATGTTTACAGAATTATTTTGATTAATCACATGAACAGAAATCACTGTCAAACACAGCTAATTAGATTAACTTGACATACTGCTATTATTTCATCAACTCTATTGTTTATAAATATAAACACAAGATTATCACTAATTTTGAAGAAAAATTAAAATACTTCTAAAATTTTTGGGAAAACTATTCTGAATCTTCAGATAATTCATGTAAGATCTTAAATTTGCCTGCACCTCTCTCCATACCAATCCCCCCAAAAAACGAGTGTGTCCCAAAATTCTCGACACCTGTTGTACATCCTGAAAGGTCTGGGGAAAGATCCCATAAGCCAGAAAGCTCTATTGCCCACAGACCATATTAGCATAGTTTTGAACACATGGATTATTGTGGCTTTACTGTGAATTCTAGCAGACTAATGCTCCTTGATTTTTTTTACATTTTATTTGAGTACTCAAAGCATTAAAAAGACTTGTACTTGCCCATTGACATGAGAAAACCATCTTGAACATAAGATGTTGATTTTGGTTTGTGATCCTAATATAAGGAAAAAAAGAAGAACCATCTTTAAAATCAGTTCCAGTGCAGATTAAAGGCTTTCTTGGTGACGTTAACTATCCAATATACCTCATAAAGACCTCATAGGAGTAATGATTTGGGTAAAAAAAGAAATAACTGCGACTTACTTTTCTCAACACCTATTTTAATTCCTCTGATCTAGTCCAATTTAGTGGAATTTACTGACTATGTAACATTCTCTTATGTACCTTGGGGTGACGTAACAGAAACTCCTTATTCCTCTTTGAGTCTACCCTACCTCTGTTGTACCCTGAACATCTCCAGGTCTGGTGAGGGTCTCCAGCTGCTGTGCTGCAGTGCAGTCACAGAGAAAGTATGGTATGGATCAGAAACATAGCTTTGGATAGTGATCCAGCATTAAACTGGTAGTGTTCTAGCTTGAAATTTGGTACTTGCAAGGATAAACCCCAAAAGATATCAAAAAGGCCTAATCAAAACCCAGCTTGATGAGGAATTGCTTTTTTCAGAGTTTGGACTGAGACAAAACTGAGATTCCAATGCATCATTACTCTTACATTGTCATACATACAGGCCCACAAGGAAAGAATAATGCCTGGGTCACTTGCCTGGGTCACTCTGTCACTACTAGGAAAAACTATTTTTTTTTTCATTTTTAACATTTTTGTATGTATTTACTACAAATTTACATGCAGACTTATAGCCTATCAAAACAAGCTCATGTTCCAGAAAAAAAAATAGCAACCCTGGAATCCTTTATAATAATCGGTCTCCAGTTTAGAGAAAATGCAAGTATATGAATTAAATATGCACACTGTTTGTAGGCTAGAGCCTGCAAGAGAAGCATATTATTGTTTGGTTTATAGTTTTCTTCTTTCTTTTCTGCTAATACTTGAATGGAAAAGGCTAAGGGCTAAGAAAAAACCATAATTCTATACCCCAGTCTCTGATTCAGAAGCCACTGCCATGTCACTAATACTGATGATGGAGTCGTCTGGACGGAAGGACACGCTTGGTTTCTTCTTATCCTCCTTCTCCTTCAGTTGCTTCTTACTACGCCTCCTTTTACTGTCAACATATTAATTGCAGGTAAAGAGTAAGAAGTGCTCTGAAATAGTAGCAATACCTATTGTTGTTTTCTAGGAAAGATTACTACTAAGAAATAAACACTGAAATAAAGATTGGAAAAGATAAACAGCTGCTGCATATAGATCAGTTCAAATCACAATTTCTGCCTGCTTGAATAAAAATGGTGTAGGAACCCACAGAAATACCAGCAGTAACACTAAAATGTATTAATTGTCTAATAGCCTATTTATATTCAATATAACAAACCTCATAGTATTTCACATCTACATCCTGTGTATAATTAATAATTACTGCACAAAATGCCCATAACGAAGCTATAAGAAGCAAACTTCAATTACACAGCAGTAATTTTCTAATTACTAGTTGACAAATAGATTACACAACAGCAACTGTAGCTTCTTCTTCAATATGTGACAAGTAGATTATATGACAGCACCTACAGCTTGAAGCACTTCCATAGATACCATTAAAATGTATTCTAAACTGTATCTGCAGTTATTGGTATAGCAACATTTTTTTTACTTTACAAGTCAAAAACTACTCTTGCTCCAAAATGACAGAATTAAAAGCATCATAACTGAAAGAAATCAAGTATTCTATTTCAGGATATTCTATTAGCATTCTATAAGAACTGAGCAAATATATGTAAGTAGCTTAAGCAAACTGTTTCAACTGTTTGTGCATTAACAAGTGGTAAATAACATATCTAGCAAAAAAATCACAAACCCAAAAAATCTTAGCTTCAGCAGGAATTTTGTTAATCACTGTCTGCATTAAAAACAGCCTACATATTTAATTATACTGACAGAGCATACAACCCATTCCTTCTTGAAGATGACAGTGACAATATGCAGCACAGACAGCAGTCTACTAATATTCACTGTGCTAGGAGTGAGCATTTCATTAAGAGTGTATAGCAAACAGTCAGGAGACAACAAGACTTTAAAACACAGACAGTGGAATGAAAAACATTTCCTCATGAATTGTCTTCCTATTAATCTCCTAAGAGCAAGAACTCCTCATACTCTGATGATACACTTCTGCTGTGGCTTTACTAACATTTGCTATTTTATTCTCTTCTGAGAGAATACACTCCCTCTGATGTCAAAGCTAGAAGATACAGGTTACCAGTTAGTCTGCCACTTTAAAAATCAGGCTTGCCTTTTTCTTTTGTTCTGCACATCTCTAAGCTCAAATGGTTCAACATCAGTTCTTAGTAGCTGGATAGATTTGGTTTGGTCTTGTCCAAAGGAACTGCTGGGCACAGAATGATGCTTGTGGCATTGCTCAAATGCAATGAGGTCTCCAAGGGGGATGAGATATGGTGCCTAAAAAGGTTCAAAGAGAAAGACAGAAAATGGGAGGGGAACTTCAGTCAGATTGAATGAAGAAAGTAAGTCGAGTTTGGATTTCAGTTACACAAACAAAACTCCTGTAACATTTTGTAAATAATATGGAAATGGAGTATTAATAGAATCAGACCAGAACCTCTGCCAACATGTACATGTGTAAACTATTTTCTGAAAATTAAAAGGTATTAATTTTCTCCACAGAGCACAAGAATTTTCTCCACAGAACATATTTCACTAATATTTGCATTTCTTATGTAGGTAGTTCAGGGTGAAGTTAGGAACCATCCAATGTAGACAAGGACTGAAGCACCTTTCAAGGAAAAGCTTTTCCATTTTACTCAACTGGGATATGCAAGCATGTAAGCCTAAAAGAAATAACATTTTTCAAAACATCAGGTATTCAGCATCCGTAGTATTTTCTTACCAAGCCTTTTACCATTCCATTTCTGCCCTGCAAAACAAGATTTTTCACCACATTCTGTTTCTATAAGCAATTATATTATAATCTCTCAAGAAAAAAAAACCCTATTATTTTACCATACAAATATTGTCCAGTATTTTAGATAGTAAATTCTTAATACTCACTGCCAGTGGGCTGAACACTGATGAACTATGGAATGTAGAATCAATCTAATGTAGTTATAAACACTTTCAGGCTTGCAGTCTGCCTTACTGACATGTCAATAAGCAGGTACCCTTAGTTCTAGATCCCTGCTGGTATCTGTGCTGAACAATTTCAAATTCAAAAGTCTAAACATTAAATTTATTTTGATGACTAAGAAACTGTGAAACTGACAAAATATTACAACTTAGAAAAACATATCAAATTCAGTACCTTCTTTTTCTGAGGTAAATTAATCTGAAGTAGTGATATTCCTGCATCCCCCTGTGTTTCTTTGGAGTCAGCATCTTTTGCTGCAGGTTTAACAGGTATTAAAGTAGTAGTGGTTGGCTGCCTTACAGCTGGTGGAACTCTAGGTACTGGGTCAAGTTGCAAGCGCAACAGTGGCAGAGCAGCCAGGCTCTGAGTGGTTGGTGTTTTGAACACGTTCACATTTTCAGGGAACTGTGGCTGAGGTGAATCTTCTTGCTGTCCTTCACACTGATCTGAATTCAGATGTTTGGGAGGACCCTCACGCACTGTTTCTGCCCATCTCTCCTTTTCCTCATGCTTTTGTCTTGAAATCTCAGGATTGTATCTACTTCTGTGGAAATCTTCCTCTGCCTTACTCTTTCTTGGTGCATATGATGACTGATGGTTCCATAAGGAATCTGATGAACTCCAAGCTACTCGTGGTACTGGGGGTGGCCTGGCAAATGCTGATGACATCTCTGTTGGATGTAAAAATGCTGGTTTGACACGATAACTTGATTCAAGCGTAAGCAAAGGAAATCCATTTGAGTAACTACTTCTTTTTTCAACAGGGATAAGCTTCACTTTTTTCTGGATGCCTGAGGAAGGAGCTAGGAGATGAAATGGTTTAGTAGGCACTGAAGAATGCAGATCTTGGTATGGTGACATTAATTCCGTTTCCTTGCTGTTGCTTTCATATAATGCCAAAGAGGTACTCATATCCACACAATTCTAAATGAGAAAAGCAAATAAACAAGCACTTACACATCAACCATGCACTAAATACACAGAAAAATAGTTCTTTCTACACCAATCACTATGAACACATTTCCTCACTCAACAGGATAGATATCATATCAGATATACTGAACAGTCTTCATAAACCATGCTTTGATATACCTACTTTTATTTGACCATTGTTGCTTTCATCTTCTACATTCTTCCTTGGCTGAAAAGCAGAGCTCTCTTGACCCGTTTTTCCTTCTTCTTCTTTTGTTTTTGGAGAAGCATTGCTTTCAGCAGTGTGTGCAGGCTGGCTCCCTGCCAGGTGAACCAACCGATGCTGCTGTAATACTTGTTGCACATTTGGCACATTGGTAAAGGATGACTGCACTAATTGCATTAAACTCATGAAGTTGATCTGCTGGAGCTGAATACACACATGAACAAAGTTAACAATGCAAATAATTTTAACAGAAGTCTTAGCAAAAATGTCTAGGCTAACTGATAGCTGTTCACTATCAGGTGACAAAAACACACAACATCCCAATAATGGGATGATTCAATAATGATTAATTTGTATAATTGTTTACTGTTTTAGACTTCCTTGTAAGATACCATAAATACCTGCCACAGACAGGTTATGCAAATGCAAAACAAGTATCTTCTGGTTTTTGTGATCTTTCAATAAACGTAAGGTCACATAAAATTGGATCAACATTTTACCACCACTTAAATCCTAGCACAGTTGAAAAGCTATTACAGCATCAGAATTTTTCCAAGTGTAAACTATTAAAGGACATTGACATATGTGATCTAAAACACACTCAAAGATCTATTATTATACCACTAATTTTCTTGAATTAAAAGTAAGAGTAAAGTGTAAAATACGTTTCACAGTGGTTAACATGGAACTAGAAATCTCTTTAAAGAACAACCTGTGCTGTTTTGCGCTGGGGCCACCCACTGAAGTGATTTTTTTCTGAGAGGAGCTCCTGAGATCTTCCTCTGTGCCTAGCAAAACCAATTGCTGGCTAGCTTTGAGAATAAGAACGTTCATGAGCCAATTAAAAACCAGACCCGCCTCTATGAACACACATGTGAATACGAACAAAGCCCGGGAATTCTCTCCTTCCCTTCTGGCCTGGGAACAGGCAGCAAGGCCGGCCCGGCCTGCGGGGAGCCGGGGGGAGCCGGGCCCCAGCGGCTGCCGGCAGGGACAAGGGAGGCCATGGCCGCTGAGTACTAGCCTGGCTGCTGAGATCCCGGCCCTCCCCCCAGCCCGGCAGCCAAAAAACCCCCAGAGGCAGCTGTGCAGGCCACACAGAGTGCCCCGCGGCTGGAACTGAACGCAGCAGGGGATGGAAAACAGCCATGCAGCCGGAGATTCTGCTGTTCTGGCCCAGGGCCCCTGAGATTCTGACACAGCGTGGCCTGAGAATCCATCACTGTGAGTGCTCTGACACCCCTGGCAGGGTGCGGCCGGAGATTCTGCTGTTCTGGCCCAGGCCCCCTGAGATTCTGACACAGCCACAGCGTGGCCTGAGAATCCATCACTGTGAGTGCTCTGACACCCCTGGCAGGGATCCTGTTTGGATCGGCAGCCCCTGGGCAAGATATTAGCTCTTTCAGGGCATAGATAAAACTTGCAGTCCTTCAATTCTCCCTCAGGGAGAGAAAAGGACAGAGTAAAGACACATAGAGAACAGCATAAGACATGAAGGTCAGTAAGAAGAAGTCAAGTCCCAGATGAGAGGGTTGAGATGCCTCAGGTTTGGGCTGAAATCCTCTTGTAAGGCTATGGAGAAGACATAATTGATATATCAGGCTCTTTTTCCTGTAACTCATTGAAAATTTGGGAGGATGAATTGTTCAAATTGTAGATGTAAGCACAGGAATCTATGCTAAAGTGAGCAGATATTGCAGTAGTTGTGATCCCAGGAGAAGTTTGCATAGAGAGAGAAAAGAGTGCCCCAAGGGAGAGAGGAAGACCTCTGTTAACAGAGATGATGATCTCAGAGATAGGTAAAGATAACCTCTGATCTTGAACAGCTCATCCTTAAAATAGCACACCACAAGCTGACATGGCTCATAAACACAGTTGTGGGAAGCTGCGAAAGATGGGAGGGACTCCACAACTGCAGATTTCCGAGCAGCTGCTATTCGTGGACATTAAAAGCCATGAGAGAACTGTTTCTTGTGGAGAAGTCTATGCCATAGCAAGGGCAACTCCCCTCCCTAAGTGAACTGAAGAAAGACTATTCTAAAACTGACTGAATTGTTTCTGTATGTTGTTACTGAGAAAGAAAAGGTTGTAGGGAGCAGGAGAAGTGTTCTAAAGGTTTTATTCTGATTCTTATTATTCTTTTTTTGAGCTGTGACTGAAGTTTTCTTTATACCCTTTTAAAGTTTTGAGCCTGCTTTGTCTTTCTCCTAATCCTATCTCACAGCAGGAAATGAGTAAGTGTATTCTAGTGGGTGCACTAGCATTTAGCCACCACTGAACCAACCACACACAGAAGGTCCTTAAAACAGTAACTATTCCAATTTTTTTAACAACACAGTTGGTATCATGAAAATTACTTAAAATAATTAGATGCTCTCACCTGAACTAATTTAAACATTTCATCTTGTAGCATCTGTCTGACAGTTTCTGATGTACTTGGTTTCTCTTCTCTAGGAACTTCTTCCTTGACTTCTTGCTTTGCACAAACAGAAGTACAGGAGGCAAGACTTGACACTGTCGACACAGCAGTCTCAGAAGGCTGAGAATCACTTATAGTGTCTGCACTACTTAAGAAAGAAAAGAACGAACTATGAAAAACATTCAGAGTTCAAAACACCTACACAAGGTTGTCTTAAATCAATCCAGAAAAATATTAAATGTACCTGTGTATTTAAAAAACATAATTAATTTGTTGGAGCGACTGAATATTAACAGTGCACGATCATGACCAGAGAGCATGTAGGACATATTTACTAACACTTCGTCAAATACTGAATGAGAAACAGTAGTAAAGATGTAAGGTCTAGCTGATTTTGTAGCCACAAGTATATCTAAAATATTATTATCACTAGAGATGCAGGCAGAAAATAATGATTTGACAAATAAAAACAGAAAAAAGACCTGGTTAGTCATAAAGTCAAACAGCTGGTGGAAAATTAAGAGGGACATTTTTAGCTGAAATAAGGAAGAAGGCAGATTCATTTTGACTTAAAGTAATGTTCCTTTAGATATCTGGGCTCAAAACGTAACAAGATTTTAGAGTAATTGTATGTATTACTCCAATTTTAAATTATTTTCCTTACATTTTCCCACAGTGATTACATCTTTTAATTGGTAAAGAATATTAAGTACATTAATTCCTTACATGAAGAAGAGAGGGTTAGGATTTACAGTAAGCTATGAAGAAACTGAAGGACTTTACTTATACCAACAGAAATCAACCCAAAACCACTTCTCTGTTTAAGAAAAATGGTGACATTACTATGGATACAGGCAACCCTTAGAGAACTTTGTACAATTGTACAGAATGGCCTCCAAGTGAACAAACAGGATCATAAAGTAATGGACAATAAGTAATAGTTTTAGATATGTAATAGGTGTGAAGGGGCATATGAAATCTTTAAGAAGGCAATTACAATGTGCAGGCATGACATGAAATGCCAAAAATTTGAGTAAATTTTTTTTAAAGAGTTGGCATGAGAAACTCAAGAAGGAAAAGAGATTAGAGACACATGAAAATGGAGCCCAAAAGTATGCGTAGTTCCTATTTTCCTCTAAACTGAAAAAAGCCTCATAGGTTCCAGAACTGAAAGCCCAAGATTGACTCCTGACTCCTTTTCCTAATTCCAACATTCTCTTTATTTTGTATATATTTATGTAAATCTATCAGCTGCCATAGGATATCTGCATTTTAGAAATTTAAATTAAAATGCTTTTAAGTTTAAAATATTATTGTTCAGGTCTTCTATATAATCCAGTATCTTCTATAGCAATATTATATAATGAATTCTCTCCAGAACCAGAAAACAAAACTATAATGTCTCTTCAAATCTGGTATCTCTGAATTAACATTTGAGCCATGCAATATTCCAGACAACATATGAAAGTATATGATCCACAAGGATTACAGTACAAAAAAGTTCCAGAAAAAGCTACTTTGTTTGTAGGTATAATACACTGTACCTGCAAATATTTTGCAGTCAAAACTACACATCACATTACTTTAAATCAAAAATATTGTTTTATTACATAAAACAGTATAGGTTTATCTTGCCTAGGAACTTCTGCATCTTGTTTTAAAAAAATGAGTGGGAAAGGGTGCTAGTAACAACCTCAGTCATATTATAGAGAAATACTACAATAATTGCAAATACTACAATGATTTGTTATGCTGTTTCCATTTTATATACATGTGTGTGTATAAATATGCACATAACCTCCTGAAAAAGTATTTTAATTAGTATGAGATGAAGTACCTGAAAGCCACCTGACCAAAGCTATACAGATCTGCATTGCTTCAATTACTGTATTACACTGCAATCTGAGCTGGCAAATATTGACATTCATGTTTTGTCTCCCCTAGCAATCAAACAAAAGCACTGAAAAAGTTCCAGCTATTCAAGACAACAGGCAAAGGAAAGTTTGATTCTGGTACACAAAGGAAGAGAAAATCCAATATTAGTTAATATAGTGATATTAACTAATACTGTTAATATCACTACAATCTGCATCTCTAGAAGAGAAAAAACAATGACATAATAAATTCTCCAGGGGCATCCTACATGCAGTTAAAACAAAAACATGTAATTTTAAAAAGTAGAAGATTTCAAGTCTTTCTAAAATTAATTTTAAAGTCTTTCACAAATGTTATGTATACATGGGGACATTTATTTATATGCCATTGTAATAAGATTTTCTGCTTTTCCAGTTATTGTCTATCTTTCTCCTAGATAAAATATATCTTCCCACAAATCATGCTTGTTTTATTAGATCATTACTAAAATAACAATTCATCAACCCAGCCCTTCATCATGTCAAAATGCCTGTACATGAAACAGGAGATGATTGAAACTGTTTGAAACTATGGCTTTGTTGCTATAAGCAACAGCAAGAACCCGAGACATCACTGAATACAATCATTAACAAAACTGCTTTAGATTTTTAAGCAAAGTTAAAAGACTTAAAGGAGTTTAAAAAACCCAAGTCACTTACATATTCTTTTCAGCCTTTTCTTCCTTTGTTTCTTCCAGGTTTGGATCTTCTTGAGCACTATCTACAGCTGAAATGGCAACCTGCTGAATACAAAAAGATGAAAAGATCTAAACTTGCAAATTTTTCTATCCCTCCTGCTTCAATAAAATACCATTTTTTTTAGCCTATGGCAAATGTATTTTTGATTAATTATCCAATTACAAAAATCTGACTAAAAATAATCAAAATTATATACTTATCAGAAGACAGTTACAGATCATGCAACAGAGATGTAACAATTTACCTGAGAACCTTTCTTTCTTAAAATAGTCTCATTATTATGAGATTCTAGTTCCAAATTCATATTCATGTAGCACCCTGGATATATATTCTGCTAATCTCACACCCCCTAGGTAAAGATGAAAATGTGGAAGCAACCCCATTATACACAAACTATCTACAAAAAAGAAAATGAAACAAATGTAGGATTTTGCACATGCCATAGATTCACTATAGTGCAATATATTGAAAAAACTGGAGACCACAACCATAGCATAGCAGCCCTGCCCTTAGCCACTTTCAAAGAAAAGACACCTATGACCAAAAATGATGCATAAAAAAGTATTCTTATTTATAAATCCAGACTGAGTTTTCAGACAGAAGCAGAATAAACATCTTGACGTATTTTTTTTAGAAATCAATTCAATTTTATGTATACATAATATATCTACTATATATACATATATGAAATCATACACACATTTCCAAAAGTGCCCAGACCAGATCTCTTTACCACCTTTTAATTGTTAATTTTATTATTAAGCAAGAAAGAAGATTCACAAACCCTAAACAATTTAGCCCTCAAGTTCACAAATGTATTGATGAATTCATGATACTATGAAAACAGTATTCATAACAACTCAATGCTTCCATATAAGACACTGTCACATCAGGAGAAATGCTGGAGCTGAGTAAGGCAGGCAGACCTGCTCTCCGTGTTACAACCAGCAAAACTAAGGAAAGTTGATGGGTGATAAATTAAAGTAGGAGGTAACTCTCTTCTGAGAAGTAACAAGGCATCCATCTGCCAAGCTGACACACTCTCTAGGGTGGTGCTGCTTCTATGGGGCTCCTGTCAGGGATCTCTCCGAGAGACAACAAAGCCCTGTACAACCCACTGGTACCCACTGCTGTTGTTTCACACGTGTGCCAGTGACACATCCACGAGCTGGCTGAGAAGGGAACAGCAGCGAGGGCTCTGGAGTGCACAGTCAACCCTCCCATCCTTCCACAAGGAAGGGGTTTGAAAGGGTTTGAATCTGGTGAATCAACAAATGGCTACAAGACTGGTGCCACAGTCAGGGATATGGCTTCTTCAGCCATGGGACTTGCTTTGAGAACCTGGTCTGCTGAGGGCTGATGGAGTTCATTTACCAGAGAAGGGGAAGAGCACCTTAAGTCATAGTCTTGGAAAGGGGGAAGAGGCCTTTAAACTAAAGTTGTCAGGAGAGGGGCAATTTTTTTACACAGTCAGAAAGAGATGCCTGAAGAGGAGCAGCTTGTCAACAGAGCACCTGAAGAGCTGCACAAAGGAATTACGATTCCTCCTGCCAGTAACTCAGCTGCATCAGGGGCCTCCATGCAAGCATATAGCACAGGGAATAAAAAAAGTTGGAAATGTGTGTGTCTGGCAGGTACAATGTTACTGGCATTGTAGACGTGGTGTGATGGTTCTGATGACTGGAGTGTTGGAATGGATGGATGCAGGCTCTTTCATTAGGAAGCACAGGCAGGGGACATGAGGAGTGGGTGCCACCCTCTATGTCAGTGACTAGCTGCAGTGCATGGAGCTCTGCCTGGGGATGGATGAGGATCTGACCACAGGTTTCTAGCTCAGATTTACAGGGAGAGTAGAGACAGGTGACATTACAGTGGAGTTCTGATAAAAGGCTGCCCAACTAGGAAGATTAAGCAGATGAGGTCCTTTATATGCAGATAGGAACAACCTCACCTTTGCAAGCCCTGGTCCTCCAGTATCTATTGGAGGGGCAACACAGCATGGCACAGGCAATCTGGAGGTTCTGGAAGGCATTGATGATAACTTCCTTCCACATGTGACAGAACAGCCAGCAATGAGAGGTACTATGGTGGACCTCATTCTGACCACCAAGAAGCAGCTGATGAATGTGGAGGGGAATGTGAAGCTCAAGGGCAGCCTTAGTTGCAGCAATCATGAAACGGTGAAATTTGAGTTCCTCAGGGCAGTGAGGAGGGCACACAGTAAGCTCACTGACCTTCACTTTAGAAGAGCAGACGCTGGCTTCTTCAGGGATGTGCTTGGTAGAGTCCCATGGGATTGCACCCTGGAAAGAAGAGGGGCACAGGAAAACTGGTTAATATTCAGAAATTACCTCCTCCAACCTCAGGAGGGATGCATCCCAATGAAGAGGAAGTTAGGCAAAAATGCCAGGAAGCTTGCATGGATGAACAATGAGTTCTCAGACAAAGTCAAGCACAAAAATGAAGCCTACAGAGGATCGAAACAAGTACAGGGTGAGGAATACTGAGAGATTGTCCAAGCCAAACATATCCTGTGCTGCATCCAGAGCAGCATGGCTAGCATATTGACAGAGGCAATTCTCCCCTCTATTCTGTCCTCAGAAGACTCACTGGAGCACTGTAATATCCTGTGCTGCATCCAGAGCAGCACTGACAGAGGCAATTCTCCCCTCTATTCTGTCCTCAGAAGACTCACTGGAGCACTGTGTTCAGCTCTGTGTCCCCCAGTATACGAAAAACATGAACCTGGTAAAGCAAGTCCAGAACAAAGGGTGTTCAGGGGCCTGGAGCACCTTTCCCACAAGGAAAGGCTGTCAGAGTTGGGGTTGGTCAGCATAAAGAACAGAAAGCTCTAGAGAGACTTCAGAGCAGTCTTTCAGTACCTAAAGAAGCCTACAGGAAAGCTGGAGATGGACCTTTTACAAGAGCACAATAGTAACAGGCAAGGGGGGAATTACTTCAGACTGAAAAAGGGTGGGTTTAGATTACATTTCAGGAAGTAATTCTTTACTGTGAGGAGATGAGGCTCTGGAACAGATTACCCAGAGAAGATGTGGATGTCCCATCCATGAAAGTGTTCAAGACCAGGTTGGATGGGGCCCTGGATAATCTGGTCTAACGGAAGGTGTCCCTACCAATAGCAGGGGGTTTGGAACGAGATGATTAAGGTCCCTTCCAAACCCAAACATTTCTATGAACTCTGATGATTGTATGGCAACTTGCCTGTTCTCTTTGATGTTCTACAGGTCTGATCTTGACAGAGCTATTTGAGCTCTTTGAAGTTTCATATGGTTCCTCAAAGAATTCTAGAATATAAACATAATTACTCTAAATTAAAAAACTACATAGATTATAGTACTGTTACATGATTTCTGACAGCAGGTCATATTAATCCACTTTTTCACTAGTGTGGAGCAAAGTGTTCAAAGTTGCTTCTGCAAATTCAAAATGTGTGTACTTACTGGTGTTGATGCATGCACACAAAGAGAGAGGTAAAAAAATCCGTAGCTTATGTAAAGGATACAAATATGATAATTTATGCATACTGAGCTCTTAAAATGTGCAAACTGTTTTGCACAGTTATGTGAATATTTCCAGAGTGAAAATATATAAGAGAATAGAACATGTTAACATACATTCTTCTATTTCTATAAAAAAAAGGGACATAGAGAAAAAGTGATCAGAAAGTCTTGATAAAACAATTTTATATAATTTAGTTATAATACAAACTGGATAAAACAATTTCAATACAAGAATGAAGACATTAGTACTTTTTGATTAAATAAACAGAGGGACATAAAATCGCATTAATGCAAAACTCTTACTGCTTTATATGTCAGACCACAATAAAAGGATATACAGTTAAAACAAACCTTGTTCTGATGTTACATCCAACTCCTGCTGAACAAATGGTCCCACTTCATTCAGGTCTTCAGTTATACAAGGCACAGAATTATTTCCATGACTAATTTTCTTCTTATCAAAATATTTTGGCTTTGCAGACATTCTGGTAATAGGGATTAGAAAACACAATTAACAATATAAGTACCTGGCTCACTTCAAATATTGCTGTTTCTTTCATACTGCAGCCTAGTGCCTAACTGTAAACTAAGCACTGTTGTGATATAACCAATATTCATTTAGGTTTTCTCTCTGACTACAACTTAAACCAAGCTTAATTTTTTTTTGCATAGCTGTGGTATTTTAGTGCCATTAATGGTACACTCCAGGTACAGACAGGCAGACAGGCTTTTTCCAGACAAACTGTGCTATGTCCTTAAAATCACCTGGTTAAGGCAACATTTATCTCCCTCACAGGAACTTAGTTCATTGGGAAAAATAGGAAATGGTCAGACAAGAATATAATCATGTCTCAAAATACTAGAGATTATTTTCAGAATACTAGAGATCTACATAACTCACTCTCTATATATATTCTAATACTAGAGGTCAATTTTTTTTCTTATTGCAATATAAGAGGAAATGCCACAGAGAAATTCAGGTTAAGGATTCTTTATCTTCAAGACAGTGCAAGATATTAACAAATAAAATATTTACTGCTCTTTCCATCTATTTTTCTGACATGCACACATATGAACATAGCTAGATTACAGATCTAGAGGAAAATAAACTAACATTGTGAACCACTCATCTCAAATAAAAGAAAATTACACTGAAGAGAGGGGAAGTTATCTAAATTCTTTGAGAAAACCATGACACCTGTTATATTTGTAATCTAGATTCTATTTCCGTCACTAAGTTTATAAACAACCATGTACAATTCACTCAATATGCAACAGCTACTTTATGTACATGTGCTGACTGAGAATATTTAATTTGCTTCATGCAGCTGTAACCAATATGCCCAAGTTTGACTTTTTGCACAAAATTAAACATGTATATAATACATAAATATAAATATTGATATAATAATACATATATAACAGTAGATCTCCTCATGCTGCTTAGTAGAGAAATTATGACCAACTAGAGTTCTTAGGTTAAAAAAAATTACCCCAAATCACTTTCACAAAGATTATCATAGACTTGTACAATCTGAACATCAAGAGGAGAATTGGCCACTGTGGAAGAGCCTTCATCCATACTACTTTCTTCCTCTGTTCTCAACTGGGCTTCTGATAGAGATGCAATTTCTTTCAGATATTGATCATCTGGATGCTATTAATAAAAACAACAATAATCAAAATCCACTAGTTAAAAAAACCCATCAGGTACTTTAAAAAAAACCACAATGCTTTCATATAGAACGGCTATACTTAATTCATATCCTTTTCTTTATTATACAGCAAAAAATCCTGGATTTACAGATTTACAGAAATGAGTTTCTCCCCTTTTTGCATTAAGTGAAGCAATGGTCCTCTGAATTATGAAAATAAAATATAAGAAAGATTTCTCAGTGTCAACTGAGTATGAATGGTCAAAGACACTATATGACAATATAATCAAGGCAAATATATACAGTAAGATTTGGCCTTATCCAGACAATATAAAACTCTCGACTTACCACTGAAAACAGTATGAAAGGCAAAAAGAGATAAATAACCTTGTGGTTAGATGCATGCACAAGATTTGTAAGCTGTAAACAAAATACTTGTCAAAAAACCAGAAAATACAAACCAAAAGTAAGAAAAAATCCCTGCTGAAATTGGAGAAAAGTCTTCTCAACCTGAGTCGCACAACCCTCTTCCCTCAAAGCCTTTCATGTATTCTCTGACTCTCTGTATTGTTAATTAAAGAAGCTAAGTAATCCAGTTGTCTCTGAAATATAAATTAAAGCAACTCGTACCAGATTCCTCTGGCAAATTGCCTCCTTCAAATCCACACATATACTCCAAATCTCTGTAACAGTGCTAGTCATTTTTCACTGGTCTTTAACAGCTAAAATACTCTAGTCAGACTGTATTTGCACTGTCCTCAAACACAAAGGAACTCTTGCAAGAGGAACTATTTCTTTATTCTTTGCCTTGCTTTGCCATGTTCTATCTCCAGTAGTATGTTTTTTTCAAAGATGATGTCCAAAACTAGACACAGTAGCCAAACTTACAGGAATTTGTGCAAAAAATGTGGTGTCTGAATAAATGACCTATATTTCAAACTTCCAAAGAGAATTTTCATCTCCAACTTAAGTATTTCTACTGACAGAATTTCAGTATTTCTGGATTTTTTCCATTTTCTTTACAACTCTTAAAAGAAAGGCTATTAATCAATATTCCATGTTTTACTGAAAAGAGAACTATGAGGTAAAACATATATGTGATTTTCCCTACTGGCATAACTCACACACTTCACTAACACTTGTCCCATCCTTTTTCTTACCTTACATTTTATGCTCCGTGTTTGAGATCTGTCTCCATATAACTGTTCTAACAACCAAAAAGATGTAAGGACAGCTGCTGATGATGTTTTCAGATGTATCACTGGGAGAGTCTCTTCTAAGGAATCTTGTTTATTGGAACCACAGGGCAGTCTTTTATCAGACCATCTGATCATCCACTCCAGCAATTTTGAAATATTGCTTAATTTGTCCATCAAATCTATAGGCAGTTCTTCTGCTGGTACAATACCAACTACATCAAGAGTTTTGTAAATGTATTTAGGAATTGCCTGAGTTTGCAGGGTACAGGAAGGATGGTTATGAAAGGTCTGGTTTGCTTGTGCAACACTGACTCCTTGATTGTCAGTCTGAGCTCTGTATATTGGTTTGTATTTTAAACCAAATAAGCCTTCTTTAAGTCCTTTTTTTAGGTTACACACAGAAGGTTCTGTGGTCTGCCCAACAGACTGTACAATTATTAGTTTTTCCAAAATATTTTTGTTTTCATTACAGGCAGGTACTTCTTCAGGATCACAGGATGCCAGGGTGACAGTATAGCAAGACCCTGCTCTAAACACACTTTGACTTCTAGCTTTGTTTTGTCGACGTTTTAGTGTTGTGTGAACATCAAAAAAGAGAGAGTTCAATTCATGCTCTCGAAGCAGCCCAGAAAAGCTAGTGAGAAATGGAATTCCAAGGTCACCGTACTTTATCAGGTCTCTCTCAAGAACATAACTCAGAAAGAGTTCTAAAAATCTAACATACTCATCATCATCACGTTCAAATTCCCACGCACCAACTACAGGCAAATTATCTTGATTAAGCGTGTCTCTCCTACACACTTTGTCTTTATGTTTTGTTTTACAGTTAGGAGGTTTTATCTTGTGTGTGGTATTTTTGTTACCTATTTCCCTTTGTCGTTGGAGTTCATTTTCCCTGTAAGACAATAGATGTAAGAACCATTAATATCCAGATCCATTTTTAAAAGAGTTACATGCAACATTAGTTCCTTATCTTCCACTGAAGTTAGAAACAGCCAAAACCCCCAAATTTACATTAGTACAATGTATAGGTGGCAAGTTAATAAAATTCAAAATCCATAGACAGAAACTAGGCAGTAACATATACAAATGTAGACACGGCTGATAGTAATTGACACTTCAATAATTTATTAGTCACATACTAACTAATATAACATTGGTAATTCTATGATTTAGGAAATCTGTAATTCGTCACTTGATAAATCACCCATAGTAACAATTTACCTGTTTGGTGACTACTTGATCAGCAGGAGACAACTCTTCCCTCCCTGCCCCCAAATTTAAGTCAAAAGCCTTCTGTTGCAAATTTTTCATACCTTGGCAATGAAGGTGTTTGAAGTCTTGTTTCTTCAGTAAATAAAACATCAGAAAGTGTGTCTGGCATGTCTGCTTCATTATATACCTGAGGATTCCCAACATCAGTAAGTGTGCTTGTGCTTAGACTAGTACCTAATGAGAATCTGTCATAACAGTGTTCTTCATCATTTGATGCTGCCTCTTCTACTGGCTCCCAAATATTAACTTCTATGGGGCCTATGTTCTTTACTACACGTCTCAAGGCCTTCTTCCTCACTTCTTCAGCAGCTTGTATAGACATCACGTTTTCACTTTCAGGACTTTCTGAAAAAAGAAAACCAAGTTTGCAGTCTTAATTTTCAGTTTTAAGTTAGTCTCTCAAATTGAGACATGAATTAGATTTCAATTAAAATAATAAATTAGAGCCATTTATAAATTCAACAAGAAACTGTGATAATGTGAAGAAACATCAACATTTTGAAAGCCACGATACCCTGTGACTGGTATAGAAATCGTATGTATCAGAAAGAAAACACAGACTTTGTGACAAAACTCAAAGTTGTTCAACTGAAAATGGCAATAATTGTTTTGCATGGGGTATGACAGAAAGTACTGACGCAAGCTAATAACTAGGATAAAAACCAAAGCTTGTTTAAGATTTCCGGAAGAATGATGAATGTTACCTTTAACAGTACTGTGTCTGAGTCGCTGCTGAAGTCTATGATATTTATCTCTTAGTGGAACTCTTACATCTTCAGGATTAGGAAATGCTTTTACAAAAATCTCTACCACCTACACAAAAAAGAAAGAATTTTTTCCAGTAGCTATCACACAAGTAGGTGTCTTTTCACATATAACTTACACCATGAGAAAAGAAACAGTAGGTTTCCCAAAGAGGAGAAATATTTGTGATAATCTATATTGCTTTTGTACTAGTTTTAAGGTCTTTTACCTTTTTTACTGGTGGCAATTCTCCAAGCAGACTTAAAATTACATCCTGAACTAATTCTTCAACATTCATGAATCTGCAGAAAGGCAGCATTCGACAAGCCCACTCCACTGCATTCAGACAAAGCTCAACTGTGTAGGCATCATATCCATTTGGATCCTAAAAAAATTACCAGAAATATTAATTACTATGAACACTGTATTTCAGCAAAATGATTCATACATTGCAAATAGTAATGCTTCTTAAAAATAAAAACCTCTAACTTATCTGTTAAGCAGAGCAGTATATGATGGCAGGAAACAGATGAGCGTTATAATGGATCATACTGTACGTTAAAAAAATGAGAGAGAGAAAAAAAAGGGCTTTTTAAAACCAGCTTAGGAAAATTCTATTAGCACACAGCTGAAGAGTTTGTTTACAGTCACAAGTAAAACCTGAGGATTTGCCTAAACTGTGAAGTAAGTAATTCTACTTTGACTTCAGGTGATCATAAATTCTTTCTTGTGAGCAAGATAATTAAGGCTTTTAAGATAGAAAATACTGTTCAAAATAAACCAGTCTATCTCATTTGTCACTGTCAGATGAAGTACAGAAAAATTAGAATAATCCACCATTCGAAACAAAGCCATACTGATTATCTGAAGCTTAGTTTTTCTGGTGAAGAAAAATCTTGGCCTTCTTACAGAATACCTGACAAATATGCTAGTAGTTTCTTTCTTTTGCTTCCTGGACCTCTGACATCAGTTGAGAAGGTATAAGTAGAGAAAACATGATCAAATTTTAATTTTTTTCATTACTCTTTCCGACAACCATGTATACTTAGCACACCATAAACCCTAATTTTGGTGTACTAAGTATGTATTATTCAGGAAATTCTCAAAATATCTTGACCTAATAGGGAAAAAAACAAACCAGAAAGTAAATTCTTAGGTCAACAAGTGTAGAAGCTATTGCTTTTCTGGCAGCTCTTCTGACTCAAGTACCAAGCAAAAGCCTAACAGAAATACTGTCAGGAGGATGGAGATCACACACACAGCACACTGCTCCATAGCATCAAATATGTAATTCACATTGCAAGCACTGTGCTTGTTTTGTTCTGTTAAGCAAATAGAAGTTCTCACAGAAATATACAGCAGATCTTTAGAATTCTTCTCAAAGCTTCATACTATTAAGATGTATCTCTACTGTATTAGGAATACAATTACCTTGATATTGTTAATATTTTCCCTTGCAGTTTGGTACCGCCTACAGTTGTCAGATAATTTTTCACGAACATGAAACATCCAACATAATGCACAGAACTCTCTGAACCAACCTACAATACAAAACTGCAATATGATGAGATTCTATTTAAATAAATTAAATAGAGTAGCTTGACATTTTTCAGTATTGTTCTGGAGCTACAGCTCCTTAGTCCCACTTAGTGTTCATGTTCTTTCACATCTATCAGCTCACACCCAATACAGAACAGTACATTTAGAATAAGAGTTTCAGTAACTAACATAAAAGCTGGAAATGAAATGTGTTCTTGATGCATTGCAATATACTATTTCAACCTAATATGCCAGCTGTGGATTTTCACTGGTGTTCTTTCCTCCAGCTCTAAATTATTTTATGTTACTCCATACGGACCTAAAATTTTACAGGTAACATCATCAAACTGATGGGCTCCAGAAGATGTAGATCCATAGAGTGCAGTGCGGAAATTGCAGTAACAAAGTAAAGTCTCTGGGAATGGACTCAGCAAAGGAAGAGAATCTTTCATTCGAATCTATAATAACAGGTAAATAAACAATCAATATGTCAATAAAAACCAGTTAACACTTTACATGTATCACTACTAAATGCACAGCCTCTCAGTTATTACAATACTGCTAAGATCAGTAAAACTCCCTGAAGCTTGCTTTTGATTTTCTTCAAACCACTATTCTGAAAATTCATTTAAAGGAATATGTTTAATAGGAACTACGGCACAAAAAATGCTTTTGTTTGAATGGTACTCATGATTACAATGAAATACAAGAGTAACAGAAAGTATAAGAACTAAGATCACAATCAAGAACTGATTCAACACAGTCCAGGTTGCTGTCACCAAGGCTGACTAGCTTTGCCTCCAGTTTCAGTTGAAATGTCTGAGCAGCTCCCCATGCCAACAACAGGCATGTGACCATGCAAACAGAAGTAAATACTTTTCAGCCAGATCAGTTCCTGATCTCAATCACTGCATTAATGCTGGTGCAGGGGGGTTGCAGAAAGAGAGAGCCATACACACTCTCTTCTTCTTTAAGTAGCTATATTACAATGACCTAAGAAAAGACTGATTATACACAAAAACTTTTAATCAATTTATTCTGAATTTGCTCCTGTGCAAACAAATTGTACAAAAGTAAAAAGAGATCTTACAAGTTCTGTGCACTAAGATGAGCCCTCTACCAGAAGTGAGCATTACCTTCTATGTTAATATTCAGCCCTAATGATTTGGAGCATATATATCCAGCTAACAGCTATAACTCCCAATTCAAGTCTTTTTTTTTTCCCCTTTTAATGGAAATAAATGAATTCATATGTTACCAAGTAGGTATAGAAAGACTCAAAAGGAAACACCTTATGATTTAGATACCCTATATCTTTAAGTTCTGGTTTCCTATAAAAATGAGCATGAAGTGTAAAACTAGAAGATGACATGTACAAAACGTGACATCAAAGCCAAGGTGAGACTGAATGCTTCTGCAGCTGCAAACTTATCAGTTATATTTACAATTGATAATCAAGTTAAAAATAGAAAGTGAAATGTTTACTTTCTGCATAACTTTTCTTGCCCACTTCAGTTGTGTAATATACCACTGTGCTGCAGAGCAAGAACAATGAGCAGCCCGGAAGAGCAAGATAATTCTCTGAAGAACTCCTGACACTTTCTGACGGACTTCTTTCTCTGTTTTTAAAAGAATGTCATCGCTGTCTTCCTGAAAATGCAAAGACAAACAAAGCTCAAAATTAGAAAGGACACATAACTAAATGTTGTTACTAGTCCTAATCTTGTCTTCCTATAGCATAGATAATTTATGGAAAAAACACAGAGGCACACATACTTTCTCATCACTGCAGTACTACCTGGGCAGATGAGCAGACATGGAAGAAAACAGAAAAATGAGCTCAAAAGAACTAGAATAAAGCTCATAAAGATTAGTAAATACCATCAAACAAACACACAAGAAACAGACTTACTTCACTGAGAGAAGCTGGTTGAGGACAGTACAATGGTGGTGCTGGAAGACAGAACCCAACCGGAACCAAACCGTAAAACTTTCTGCAAAGATCCTTGGCAGACTCCATCAAAAGCTGAAATGTCTCTGAGAGAATATCAACATCTGCCATAGCAGCTGCTTTCAGTAGTTCCTGCATTGAACTATAAAGAACATCTGCATCTTCCTCTTCAATGGGATCTATAAAATATTAAGCCCAGAAACAGATAAATTAATTGAATCAAT
Source organism: Passer montanus (assembly GCF_014805655.1). Taxonomy (NCBI): domain Eukaryota; kingdom Metazoa; phylum Chordata; class Aves; order Passeriformes; family Passeridae; genus Passer; species Passer montanus. The sequence goes on from NW_024366815.1 coordinate 2,501,152, forward strand.
ACATGGATTTTCATTCTGACATCATTACGTTCTCTGAATTTGCATTCATATATTATAATAACAGACTCATCTACTTGCTTTAAGATTAAGATCCCATGCATTAAAAACTAGTATTGAATCATTAATTTTAAGTTTTTCCCCGTTACCATGACGCCTATTGCCTTTCTAGGTAGAGCAATGGAACTTTTTAGCCAGGCATTTGCCGGGCATAACACTCTTGTCCACTTACTGACAAGAACTTGAAATGCTTTCAGACAAAAAGATAATAAAATATAGAGATTGTGCCAGTAAACTTTCTGTAGAATATAAATAAGGTCAGGTTGACCCAGCTAACAGCGGGAATTTCAGCAGTTAAGTATTAAGTTAGGAGCTCACAGTATCTGCAGGCTCCAGTGAAGACCTGGCCAAGAGCCAGAGACAAGCCAGATGAGAGACCTGCTTGTGTGTCTTCATGTCTCTAAGGGCAAGACAAGTGGAGACCAAGGGAGCCATGACCACACGCCAGAAATACAGTGTGTACATTGGTTTGTGTGTGTCCTTAAATGTCAGGCACTTGGACAGGCTGAGGAGCCCAGACCAACTCCCTGCTGTATCCTGTATACTGCTCCAGGCCAACTGCTGTGGGGGGGCATGGACAGTGTATGTGTGTGGGGGAAGAGGGTGTTTGTGAGTGGGTGTTGTCAGTTCTCTGGGGCTTTGAGAGCTTACAGACACAGACATGAGCTACCTGTGACACTCAGCAACTGGGTCAGCTGGCCACCTACTCAGCTAATGGTCTTGCCACTGACCTAGCTACTGGAATGACACACACTGTACAAACAGGTACCTGTATGCCAATCTTAACCCTGACCAACAGGAGAGGAAAAGGTGATAGGGCTGTTGGTGCTGCCTGTGTGAGTGGTGAGTAGGTGTTTGTGTGTGGCCATTCCTATGTAGGTACTGTGTATGTGCCTACTGGGAATACACTCTTAGCCTTGCTAGCTGCTGGATCTCATCCACTTTATCAGAAAGGAAAAAGCAAAACTAAACTGCTTATAGCCGATTTCAATTTTGATTATATTTCCCATACCTATTAACATATAAAATTTTTTGTTTGTTTGCTGTAACGAAGATTCAGTTTTCTTTCAAATAAGTTAATATCAAATATGGTCAAACAAATGTTTGGATAATACAATGAGAAGACAGGATTGATAATTTATTTCATTTCTGGAATGATCAAAGCCAAAACACAGACCCTCGTGAAATTAAAGTGCTTGAATATATTATAACAGTAATACACACACTGGAGAAGACAAAGAAATTGTTTCTTTTTCAGACAGTGTATAACACTGTATATGCAGTCAAATAACATTAAAAATAACCACAATTATTTTTCATTTTAAGTACCTGTGAACTTCTTGTATTTAATATGTCCTGATGTTTCAGAAGTTACTGGCTGTCCTAACAAAGACTGTAACTTTTCCTGAAAAGTCTGCATTGGTAATAAGCTTAATGGCAGGTGACACTCTGGTTTTTTCATTCTGAAAGTATAACAAGAAACTGCTCATGAATAACAAAGTAATATCCATACATAATCCAATGAAGGTCTGTTAAACTAATAGCTATGCCAAAATAACTAATCACAACACCTTAAGACTCGTAGGAGTCTGGTAATAAGAACTTCTGAGGCAATATATACGGTTTGTCCCAATAAACTTCATGGAAATAACTATGTAACAAAAAATAGTATACTAATTCCAATTGCAAGTTTACCTTGAGAGCTCCTCAGAGTTCTGACAATACAGCTGGTAGGCCAGACCAATTGACACAGACAGCTTCCAGTCCCCAAGTGTGTGTGCTAACCACACAGCCTCTGGAATAAGTCCACCAATAAAGAACAAATCAAGAGCATATTCAGCTGTCCACACAGATGAAAGCTTCTGGTCCCTGACAGCTCTGGTAACCAAACAGTGTTGCAGTGGAATGACACGAGGAGGTAAATCTGTGAAATGAAATGCACATATTAAAGTTTACATAAATCCTCATGCTATCACATGAATTATCTGGAATTCATTTGCTCACATTGCTTGTGGATTAGTTACAGTGTACAAGTTCTTTTATTATTAATATACTTTTATTAGAGGTATACTGTGGAAGTGCATCTGCAGCAGCAGATGCAGCTCATGCAATGGTATAAGAGTGTGTTCAAAATAAGCTATTTTCCTGCTCAATAATGTTGGATAGGAAATCAAGTGCAAAATCTGTGTTTTTGGTTTTTTTGTCTTAAAGACTTAATCACACTGATGGATCACTTACAAATATTCTTCATATTTGTAGGATATACCAGAGGATACACATGAGATAAATGGAAATTCCTAGCGTTTTCCTGGTGTACCCATATTGTTTGTACACATTCTGCTTCTTGCAGAATACAGAATGTTAAAATGCATTTTTGAGAAAGAACAGTACATAATATTCTGTGATTCTCTGATTTTAGGACAGTATGTAGATACAAACTTGAGACAAATTTACTATCTCCTTTTTTGTTCAGATTTGGACTTGTTTTTCTAAGTTTTGCTTCCTCATTCTCCTGGAGAGGTGCTGATCAACATGAATCCTAAGGAACTATTTGCTTCTCTCACAACTTCTGTTTTGCTCTGACAGTGGCATTACTGAGGAGATATTCAAACTAATCCAGCTTGCACAACGTAATTTTACCCCAACTGTCTCACCATGTACATTGATCTTTGCCTAATCAAGTATTAAAATCAAGGTTTTATTTTGTAGGTTTTATCATGAAAGCTGTCCAAATAAAGCATTCAAGAGGCCACGAAGAAAGAAGTAGATACCAGGGCATGCTGTAGTACAGAAGCATTAAAAATACTCAATGTATTCAAATGCACTACAGAAAACCTAATCAGTCAAAATAAGTTAATATTGTAAAAAAATACGTGGCATTATAATATTAACTTACTGGTAGAGTACTTAAAATACTTCCAAACAATACTTCCTTTATTCTCACAAAGATATGAAAAAGTAGGTCTGAAAATAAAAATTTCCTAACAAAGGAAATCTTTAAATGGAATCCCTCTGAAACCACTCGTGATAAATAGTAATACTCAGAAAAATGCTGAGAGGCAGGACTTAAACAAATAAGTACTACTGGATTCAATGCCAAGCAACTTGGTACTCCTATTTGCTTTGACAAGATGGTGTCTGAAGCATTTGGATTTGGATTCCAAGACTTTGACTGTAAGATAAGCAAAACATGCCTTCCTCTGGCTTTTCAGCTGGGGTCACACCAGATCACAGACTGAAGTACTTCTTCAGCACTGCTGTTATTCCACTTTTGGGAGGATCAAAGTCAGTCAGAGCCAGATCTTTAGGCAGAATTGTGACAAAGGATGATAAAAAAGCTGAGGTACTTAATGCCTTCCCTTCCTCATTCTTTAATAGTAAAACCAGTTTTGTGAGTAACAAGTCTTCTGAGCTAGAAGACAGGGACGGTGAACAGAATTAAGACCCCAGTCCAAGGGAAAATAGTCAGCAACCACACCACTTAACAATTCTGTTGGGCTGGATGGGATCCACCAAAGGGTACTGAGGGAGCTGGAGGAAATACTCAGACAGCTTCCATCATTACCCACAGTCCTGGCTCACCAGGGAGGTTCCAGAGGCTGACCAGAGGCTGGTAAAAGGGACACTCATCGACAGGAAGAGCTGGAAGAAGGGTGTGGACAACTACAGACCTGTCAGCCTGACTGTGATGCAGAGGAAAGTCATGGATCATCTTGAGAGCCATCACAAGATACATACAGGACAAACAGGATCCATCTTTTCTCCCAAGTGCCAAGTGACAGAAGAGGAAATGGCTTCAATTTATGCCAGGGGAGATTGATACTGGATATCAGGAAAAACTGCTTCTCTACAAGGGTTGTCAAGCATTGGACCTGGCTGCCCAGAAAGGTGGGTTGAGTCTCTATTCCTACAGGTGTTTTAAAGATGTGATGCTGCGGTGTTTAGGGACATGGTTAATGGTGGGCTTGGCAATGTTAATGGCTGGACACAATGATAATGATCTTACAGGTATCTTCCAAACTAAGTGATCCTACCTGTTGGAACAAAAATTGTATCAGCCACACTTTTTTTTGTGACATCCTCATGTTTTTTTTCTGTCTCCTACTCCACTGAAAAGCTAACCTGATCATCAAGTTAAAGCATAACTGATATCACTGATACGTGTGAAAAAAATTGTGAGATTTAAGCAACTAGAACAGCTTATACAGGAAATACCTTGTTTGATGTGCAGTGGATGAAGGATGTCAACATTGTGGGGAGGAAAGATGTAGAGCAGCTGCTTTGTGAAATAAGCAGCCATGAATCGTGCCATGGATCGAATCACAGCCATGGCAGTGTCAGTATGAATGCTGGTTACCATCCATAGTTCATGCTGAAAATACTTGATATCTAAAAAAAGAAAAATAAAATTAAAACATTATAATAAAAATTATTTTAAATTTGAATGCTAAAATTATTTAATCACAGGTTATAAAACATTTTTTTTAAAAACAAGCAAACTTACATAATTTCTTGACAAGCTTTCAGAACTTACAGAGCTTAATCTTTTATACTAATTACACATTATACTAACAATAGAAGGCTTTTCTACTAGGTTTTTAATGAGATGAACTTTTAGCATCTAAATTTAGACCTGCATTGAGTCAAAAAAACCACTTCTTCACACTTGGAAATTCAGATTTCACTTAGATTCAGACTTTGTTTAAAAAAAAAATAAATTACAAGTATCTGCAAAAACATCCTACTGTCAAATTAGGACTGGTAACCAAACTAGAATTGGCTGTTTTTTCATGTTGAATCATAAAATGATAAATTACTATAAAATCAAATCACATTATTTCCCCCTTATTTTTCTTATTCAAAGTCCTTCTTTGAGAGGATTTGAGTAAAAAAATATTTAGCAGGTAACGAGTAAATAATGAGAGTTGTCTAAACACACAGTCCAACAAGTGCAGCTGAAATGTGATCTGAGGATCAGAGAAAGTCACTGAAAACAGAGTAAATTGAAAAGCTTCAAAAGATGCCACATGTGCATGTGAGGGCACAGAAATTAGACACTAGGTTCTTCAAACATTGTCAACATACATTGTCACACTTTTAGGCAAAGTAAACATACCAGAAAATTCTTCCATCTGACTTGTGGAGAGCTGTGATCGCCTTAGAATCTCTCTTACCAGATGATCACAGAGTCCCTGAGCTTCACACATGTTATATTGATACAGGTGACAAAACAATATTGCAAGATAGTATCTACGCTGAAGAAAACATGCTCTTTTTCCTCCTGCATTAAAAAATTAAAAAAGGTACAAGTCCAAGTGGAAGAGAAACAATAAACACAAAAAGAAAGTGAAAGTACTATTTATTTTCTCTCCAGAAACACATCTACATAAACAATACACTTTGAGGAGTAGGAATCAGGAGCAGCTACTTTAGGATATGATCCTGCCATACAGCCTCTAAGTCCCTAGTAAGTTAATGCGCATCCGCAACATTTTCATTTCTAGAGATATGGCAGTTTTCAAAACAATACTATGAATAACTGTTAAGACACAGACAAACAAAGGAGAACGTAAGGAAGTCTAGCCTTCAAAGAAAGAATGCCTGAACCACAGTAGAGTTGCTTAGACATCCACCAAGCCTCCAATATTCTGAATTTTTTTCCTCTATGAAGTATTGTTTATTCTAATAACCAGCAGAAAATTTTCTTGGATGCCTGGAAAAGAAACTCTGGTATATCTCTTTTAAATCAACTCTTACAAAAACTCCTGACACAAGTTTTATTTTGTTACTCTCCAAACACTAATTCTTTTAATTTTACAACTACTAAAGGAATTGATTTTTCTTCATCTGTTTTTCTTTGTCTCTTTCTTGCTCACAAATTTATCTAGAGGCTCCCTGTACCAAGTACTTCATAATCACAAGAAAGCTCTGATATTAAAATAGAAATGTACAGAATTCTCTCAGAGAGCAACCAGATTTAAGTTTTGACTGGTGTCTATTCATCCTATCTTAATTTCAAATATGCATCCTTTACTCATCTCACCCCCTCTTTCTGAAGGGCAAACAGAGTCACAGATGTAAAATGATTATACAACTCACTCCCTCCACTCTCAAAGATTTTATCCCTTACCATTTGTCTTGAGTTCACAAAGAGATCTTTTCCAAATGTCCACAGATTCTCTGTATGAGCCTAAAAGGAACTTCTCCTCACCTGTAAAAGTCACATATTAACAAATTAAAAACTCTACTTTTACATTTACAAATACATATGCTCTTATTTCAGCATCAGAGATTTACTGAAAGCAGAACAAAATATGTGAGCCCCCAGTAAACTTCTATTCTCATAATTAAGTCTAAGTTTGGAGCATCTGAGAGAGAAGATGACTTTGAACACTCCTTGCCAGGACACATAATGTATGAGCTCTCATCCAGGAGGAGCTTATATATTGTATGGAGTGCTATAGGAAGAGAAGTTAGAATTGTCTTTTAAGGGAGAGAGATCAAGAACATGGCAAGGAAACAGAATTGTAAAAGGAGACATAAATGGGCTTAGCAGTGTAGAATTCAAACGGTCGAACACAGAACAGCAAAGTGTAAGAAATTAGGCTACAATTTTATACTGTTAGGAAAAGAAATATGCTAGATTACCAAGTATCTTAGCTTACACTAATTTAGATGCTTAAATCAAGCTGACTACATTTGTGATTACAAAATGCTCATACCCACAATGACCACACAGAGTGAACAATCTTTCTACACAGAAATCCAGTTAAGAGACACACTGTGATGTCCATTTATTTCGGAAGAAACAACACAGGAGTTCAGAATTATAATCTTCCATTCAGATTCTTCAGGACATGGCTCAAAGCAAACTGAAGTCAATTAAGTCTTTTTATTCAGCTTAACAAACTCTAAAGATTATAATGCAATCTATAGACATACCAGCACACTAACTATTTAAGACAGAATTATGACAGGAATTTTAAGAGAAGTCCCAACGTTCACTTTTCAGAAAAATCTGGTAGTCAGTTACTGTTTGTAAGTTGGATCTAATTAATCTAATTTTCAATTAACATTTTTACTAACCAGACACAGAATTAATCTTCAGATGTTGTTCTAATGTCACTCCTGAAGACTGGATGGTTGCTTGTATATGACTTAAAAGCAATGAGACAACAGAAACCTCTTCTGCACTCTTGCTCACTTTTCTTTTTAGCTGCATCTGATACCAAACCACTTTCTTATACAACAGTTGCCATAGTACAGTCAACCTGTAATTCAAGAAGTACAATATTACGAAATTAAGCAAGAATTAATGAAGTTGCCTACATCAATTTCTTATGTTCTTTTATTTTGCATTATGCACCTGAAAAATAAGTTGTATCAACTACTTTCTTGACTTGGGTGAGGGGAAAAAATGAAGTACTTTTTTGCCTCATTTCTGACTAACAAACATTGTTCTCAATTTTCTTAAGCACAGCAATCTACTTTAAGAACCTAAACATCCCCTTGCTAACTAAACAATGGGGAAATGAAATAGTCTCAAAGAATTCTCAGAACAGGTATTAGTATCTTTATAAACAAGACTGATTGAAAAACCTAAGCATAACACAGAAAAGCAAAGACAAGAAAACAAGAGTGCAAGAGTATGGTTTTGGGCTGACAAGTCCTTGTCGCCTAGCCCTAGCACAGTCCTATTAGATGTACTAGCTCAGACACAGTTAGTTTTACAATACAAGCAAATACGTGTTGCTAAAGACTTGAAAAAGCTTGCACAGTACTGAAACACATCTGTATCTTGAAGTACTGCTGGGTTCATAATTAACACAGGGTCAGTCATATGCACAGTGCCCAGCACCTGAAGCACTATTAATCAAAAATATGGATTATCTTCTCTGAGACAACTGAAAGTTGCATATCAGATTTGCAGTGAACATAGTACTATATTTAAGGATTATTGAAGAAATACCTTTTCTTCACTTAGAAATAGTGGCAACAGTATACTTTCCCAAAAGTTGGACAGCACACTTCAGTCAAGTTTATGTGTGTGGAATAAATAGCTCTGACATTTTAAGTAAATTAGTTTCCACAAATGGGTTTTTCTTATTGCTCTGAGACACCACATCCATAATGAATAAAAACTTTGCTGACTAAATTGACATCCCTGACATACTGCATATGAGCACTCTTGCTCCATATACTCTGCAACTAGGAAAGACTGAAATGCACAAGAAACAGAAATTTAAAGCATCTAGATTTCAGTATCTGGATTGATGCTGCACTACCAATCCTGCTGTCAGCTGTCAACCCATCCATTATTTCCAAACTGATTTGCAGTTATAGTTTAGTCACCATAACCAAATTATATTCAAACATAGGTCTGAGCCTTAATCTGTATGCTTTGTTTATCATGCCTTTCCATGGAGTAAAAGGTGGCAAAAAAACCAAAAGGATATTTCATTACAGTTTAATTCATACAATTTGCGTTCTATCATATAAAACCACTTAGACTGGAAAACACCCTTAGGATCATTGTCTCCAACCATTAACATCACCAATCCCACTTCTAAACCATGTCCCTAAACACCACAGCTACACATCTTTTAAACAGCTACAGGAATGGAGAGTCAGCCCACTTTCCCAGGCAGCTTGGTCCAATGCTTGACAACCCTTTCAGACACTGGGGGACCTAGGGCTGGGCACAGGACTTGATGTGCTGCCTCACCAGTGCCAGGTACAGAACAACTGTCACTTCTCTGGTCCTGCTGCCAGGATTCCATTGGCCTTTTTCAGCCATCTGGGCACACACCTGCTCATGTCCAGCTGCTGTCAACGTATGTCCCCAGGTCCTTTTCTGCTGGGCAGCATTCCAGCTACTCTACCCCAGAGTGTGGTGCTATACAAGGTTGTTGAGACCCAAGGGCAGGACCTGGTACTGAGCCTTGTTGAACCTCACACCATTAGCTTTACACTATAAATGCAGCCAGACCAGATTCTTCTGCAGAGCCTTTCCGCCCCCCCGCAGATCAACACTCCCACCCAGCTGAGTGTTATTTGTGAACTGACTGAAGGTGCTCTCAATCCTCTCACCCCGACCATTGATAAAGATATTAATCAGGGCTGTCCCAAATACTGAGCTTTTGGGAACACCACAGCAACAGGCAGCAGCTGGATGTAATTCCATTCACCACCGCTTCCTAGGCCCAGCCATCAACCATTAATTCATTTTAACCCAGCAAAGAGTGTTTTTATCCAAGCCATGAGCAGCCTATTTCTCCAGAAGAAAATTGTGGGAGCTTATGCCAAAGGTTTTACAGGTAGACAATATCCACAAGATCCACAGCTCTTCCCCCATCCATCAAGTAGGTCACCTGTCACAGAAGACCAGGCTGGTCACGCAGGATCTGCCTTTCATAAACCTGTGATCACTGGGCCTGATCACCAGGTTTTGCTGTATATTTTTCCCCATGCAAAGCTTATTCATACCTTTTTTCTGTTTTTGCATCATGGTTTACTTGAGGACATTCTCTAAGCAGAGACTTCAGAGAGCTGAACTGCTGAGTAGTATTCTCATCAAGAATTAAGAAAACAGGCACCATGAGAGAGTCAAGTTCCACAAGAGTATTACTGTCAGGAGAGGCAAAAAAATTCTCATACTGTAGTACACATACTCTGCTTAGGGTGTGAGAAACCATTTTCAAAAGACAGAAGCATGCCAAAAGGTTTTTTGAGAACAACTGATCTTGTTGCTGTATAAACATCAGTTTTAATGTTTCTAATGTCAGCTTTGCCACATGCCCAGTCACACTTGGTCTTGAATGCCAGTACAAGACAGTCAAACACTGATGAAAATATTTCAGGACAAAATGCATCCACTGAGTAGTCTTCACAGACTTGTTTAAAAATGCATCCTGGTTTAGCAAAGTACATTTCACAAACTGAACAATGCTGAAAAAATGGATAATGCAGTTCACTGTGTAATTCAGTAATGCATCTTTCTCTTCCATATTTTTTGAAATCCCTATCTGCCATGCACCAAGGAGGTTTTTCTGAATGGAATATAGTTCCAATGACGATTTATCCTTCTCTTCAATATCATCTTCTGCATGGATGGTATCAAACATTGATGCGAATTCTAAGCAGCCTTCATCAGCTTTATCAACAGATGAATAGATTCTTTGGTTATAGAAGCTGGAAGGGCTATTGTAAAACTGCTTTTCATTGTCTGATTCTTCTTCAAGATCCTAAATCAGACAAGCGAAAAATCAACAGTTTAATTCAAGTTTACTGAGAGAGAGAGAGAGCACGCACAGACTGCAAAGAATCACCATTTAGTCAGTCTCATAAATGAAGTTTTTATGCTTAATTACCTTGCTTAAATGCTAGTACATTTAATAAACTGCAGTTTCACCTCAATCTCAAATGAAATGTTACTTGCAGAACAGCTGGGCAGACAAATTAAATTACCTAACAAAATTACACTGCCAACACAGCAGCAGATTTTATACCAGAAAGGGAAACTCCGTCCTTCATTAAACCTAGAGTACAAGACAGAGATTTTGCCAGATACCTGTAAGATATAAAAGTCATTCAACAAAAGCTCATAAGCTTCAAAGAACAAACCAAAACTCAAAAGCACGAAATGAAGCTGAGAAAGGCTGTTCAGTAACTATGATCACAGGGCCACTCTTCCAAAAGACAATACAGATTTTGGAACTGATTCAAGAATCCTCTAAAACTCAGGATAAAGATAAGTACCATATTTATTAAGAATAAGACTGTTATTAAGATAGTCTACAGCCCCAGTACATCTAATAGCTAATGTTACATTAGCATTTACTAGCTAATAGCTAGTAGCTAATAATAATTAATAGCTAATAGCTAATGTTACATTAGCATTTACAGCATTTACTATAAAGTGAAGCTAAAGCATTAGGTTTCTTGGGAGACCTTATAGCACCTTTCATTACATAAAGGAGGCGACAAGAGAGAAGGAGACTTTTGACATGGACACATAGTGATAGGACAAGGGACATTGATTTTAAACTGAGAGAAGGCAGGCTTAGATATTAGGCAGAAATTCTTTACTGTGAAAGTGCTGAGACTCTGGAATGGGTTGGCCAGAGAAACAGTGTCTGCCCTATGCATGAAATGTCCAAGACAAGGCTGGATGGGGCTTTGAGCAGTCTGGTCTAATGAAAGGTGCTCCTGACTCTGGCAGGGGGTTGGAACTGGATGATCCTTAAGGTCTCTTCCAACACAAACCATTCTATGTATTGAAACACCACAAACTGATAGACATGTATATTGTCAGATACTCTTCAAAAAGTCAATTGAAAGAAATGCTGAAAGAAATAACTTGCTTAAAACTAAAAGACAAGTACCAGTTTGAGAAAATAAGCATATTCCTCATGTGTATAAAGAAAATGAGAATACTGAATGATTTTAAAAACACTAGTTAGGATAAATAAACCTATTGTTATTTTTTTTAAAACCCCCACAGTTATTTCCATGTAGAACACCTTAAACATACATAATTTCACAGTAAATGGGAAAATGCTATTAAGTACCAGTAAATCCATGGTTTTCTCGTTCATTTCTGTTGTGTCTTCCTCCAGGAATCTCGGAATGGTAGAAAAGATAGAACTTTGATTTTGAACTTGTTTTAAAAGACTGGCTTTTAAAGACAACAGTGATCGTAAGTACCGAGATCTCCCTTTACACTGAAAGAAACAACAATAACAGAAAACATCAGTTGCTAGTAAGACATACAGTTTCTAAATAAGCCAAGGAAATCGGTTACTGTTGTAAACAGCTTCAGTTCCAGAAGTCCCAGGGAGAATAGGACAGCAAGCATCTGTTGCACAGAAACAAACTACCATTTGACCATGCTTTGGGGAAGCAGAATTCTCTCACACCAGACAGCTTTAGTTTATTTCATACTGAAAGAATCTGCTTTCTTGATGCCTGAAAAAGCCCTAAAAATTTGCCTGTATGTAGGGTTTTACAGCATTTTTACTAGTATCATATCTCTTTAAATCCTCAAATCCTTACTCACTACTCTAGCTTATGCAGGAATAGCATGATAGCTCACTTCTCCAAAAATCAGAATAGAAATTTAATTAGAAGAAAAGCTGCATTTTATCAGAAAAGCAAATATTCTGAACTAAGTATCTGTTATACCTTACGTGGTCAGCAACAGTTGCAGGACCTCTTCATTCAAGGGAAGGAAGGGACCTGGCTTCCCTTCTCCCAGACATAGCTCAATTCAGAAGTAACACAAAATGAAACAGAAATGCTTTAACTAAGCTTTAATTGCCACCCTTGACTAAAGACCTAGTGGACAAATGCATGCACTACCATAGGGACTAAGTTATAGAGGATTTCCAGAGTTCTTTCTCCATTACTCTGAAAGTTGACAAGAGCAGCATAACACCTGTCAACATCCCATATCAACTCTACAGATAGGGAAGTCCCTGTTTCTTTTACAGTTCCAGAAAAATAATATAGTGACAGCTCAGACTGTCCTACTATAAATTTTCCTGAAATATCACCCAGACATCAAAAGAATAAAATTTCAGGAAATCTGTATCTATTGCTTTGCAGATCAATGTGGTTACTTAAACAACTTTATAATTCAAAGGTACTTGGTCTTCAATTTACACTTTTTCATGCACCTGAAATTTTTCACTTAAAAACCTATAAAATATTTCATAACCCTACCCTGGAGTTCAGCAAATTCTGACGGATGTTTTCAAGCTGTTGGGCTGAATCAAGCAAAAGGGATCTCATAAACCCTGACGGTGAAAAGTTGTTAGGAAATCTTAGTAGTGTTATCATGTATCCATCAGAGACAATGAGGTAGGGTAATCTTGGATGTGAAGCAACAGAGAATCTCTGTCTCAGGAGGTCACGTTCAGAATCTGAAGAACCAAGAGACTGGCTGGAATCTCGACAACAAGAGTGGTGCTGTCTAAAATCAAAATACATCAAAAATTAAGAAGCAACTATCATATGCAACAACCATGAACAGAATAATTTCAGAACATCTAATACCATGCAATCTAGTATCCAAATAAATCCCTTCAGAATCCTAGAGAAGTGTCTACCCTTTTGCAGGATGAGCACCCTGGATAAAACTATGCTTGCAAGATGCCAATATTTTACTAAAACTGCAACTTCTTTTAATTTAAATAAATTAAAACCAGCTTTCAATATCCACTTATTATTTCATTAGTAATAATTGTATTTTTTCATAATTAGAGTCTAAATTTCTATATCACACTTTCTTATCTAGCTAGTATTTGGTATGACAAATGCTTGAAGATGAAATTTGAAGGGCTAGGCTAAGAAAGTAATATATGAAAGAAAAGAACCCCTCAAAAATCTGAACCTTACAATTTCAGCATCAGATCAGATATTCACTAGAAAAATTTTATAAACACACACATCTTCTCTTTCAAAATGGTTTTTCTTATACAGAAATCTCTCCTTACTGGGTTTCAGAAAACTGCATAATACATGTATTCTAATATTAGCCACATAGCACACTGTTTAGATTTATTTAAAAAAAGTGGCTGCATACATTCAATATATCATCATAGTTCATGTATTTTAATATATTTTAGTATCTGATTTTTCAACCAGATAGTGTAAGAAGGTAATATACTGCTTTGAATGTCTTCACAAGTTGTTATATTTACACACTATTTGGTTTAAGGCATGCAAAGTTAATAAGATTTTTTAAAAAAAATGTTTAGACTCTATTTTGTTTTCTCCATTTAGACTGCGTTACTTTCACTTTATGCTGAAATGTGTTATCAAAGATCCTTCTACTCTCTCATGCACCCAGCAGCATAATCTCAGAACCTAGACCTGGAGAATCCCAAAATAACATTTTGAAGACCAATTACTTTCTGTCCATGCAGATATGTTATTTACAATACCTTACATCAGGTTCTATATGCAAAATTAAGCAATGAGCAGAGAAATAGCACTGGATTAAAATAAACTTGCACTTCTAGTACTTCTGCAAGTTTAATTTCTTCTTTTATCAGAAAAACATGCTAATTTTAATTACTAATAAATTCAAGCACTTTTAGGAAAACAAATCATTTTATGTATACTTACATTGTCACAATGTCAATTTTCATCACGACAAATGCATTATAAGAAATAGAAGAGAACTATGAATGAGAAACAGATATTGGAAAGACACATGAAAAGCAAAAGAGTGAATTTGAAAGATAACATTTATGCAAAATTATAACAAATATGATAGAAAGTAAGGTAAGACTAGAATACAGAAACATAGAAACCTTTTTAAACCCTTTTACCTGTATGTTATTAGTGGATGAAATGGAATAAACTGTGCTGGTCCAAATTCTACAGAGCATCCAGAAGCAATTAAGGTCAGCAATTCTCCCATACATGTCAATAAAACCAAACATCCACGTTTTAACATGCAAGCCAAGAAAAGGCTATCAGGAGTCCAGCTCATATCGCCAACCCAGTAAGATCTAAATGAGCAGGTAAAAAAATATTTTTTCTCTGTCAAACTTCAGCATCAGAGGGTGAGGATAGTTATAAAATAAATAAATAAACCATAACACAAAACCAAAATATCCACAGCAGCAGAAACAGCATCATTTACTGACCTGATGAACCTGGATGGGGTCATGCTACTCTTGCTACTACAACCTTTCAGGCTACCCGAAACAGTTACAAAATTCAAGGTGTTCAGAAACAAAACCTGAGTTGCCTAGAAAGAAAAAATTAAGACACCATAAATGTTTGTATCAAAATGCCATTATTGTAAAAAAAAGTCTACTACTAACTTATGCATTAAATTTAGTGGACTGGTAACATCATTATACACAGAAATGACACTGTATTTCACTATTTATTACTACTGGAACATTTATTGAATTCTACATGTCGTTCTACACTTGAAATAGAACTAAGGACTATTATATACTTAATATGTAATTCAATATTCTTTTTAATGTAACTTTTTTAATGTAACTTTTTTCTAAATCACTCAATATAAGATCACTCTTCTTTAGTCTTTCTGGTAATTAACAACTGGAGCTTTGAAGGATTGCACCATCCCAATCTGGTACATCAAAAAATGGGTCCATTTTCCCTGTTATCATTACCATTAAAAAGTACATTAAAATTTGACCTCTGAGTTATTAATAGGAATAACATCATAAAGTCCAAAACATGTCAGGCTGAGGCTTTACTGAGAATCATCTAGAATCTTTACAGATATGATGCAGAAATTAATTTATTTTTTATTAGAGCATAGAAATGGCAGGATCTTATACCAACTTCTAACTGAACACCACAAATAAACAATTAGGAGTAGTAGTAAAAGTTTTTAGCCAGGGATATCAATGTAAATATAATTTCATGTTCCCTTATGAGTGCTGAAATCATCCAAAACTCCGTTTTTAAATCCTTGTTACCACTTCCTTCAAACTGAACTCTTAGCTAAAATGATGCACTGTCATACATACCTTTGGATCAGTTTGATTTACAGCTACTGCAAGCAGAAGTCCATCTCTTGCAAATGCACATAGCAGAGCTCCTCTTGACTTTACAGACGCACACTGAGGAACCAAATTAACAAGAGAACAAGTCTGCTGTACCCACTGGATCTGGTATGGCAAAGAACTGAATGCCAACAAAAAGATAAAAAAACCAAGCGGTTACTTCATTTTGCAGAATGGTATTATTCCTATACAGTAAAAAACCATGCTAGACAAAATCATATAAAGCATGAGCTTGTAAAAAAGAAAACAAAAACCAAAACACCTGTTTTTCTTCAAATGCCTTACAAATGAAAAAATATTTTGCACTTACACAAGTTCAAAAATTATGTCTGATCACCAGGAGTTTTTATGGGATGGGATTTTTATGGGATTTTTAAGTCTAGAACATGCAAATATATACAGATCAATGACATATAATTGAGGCACTTGCATTCTAACCAGAAGCAGCTTCCCCAGACCTTATAACATCATCCACCCCAGGAATACTCAGAATTTGAAAATCAACAGTATGTTGTTCGGAACAAAAATTTGAGGATGACCAGTCACTGGAAGTTTTCAATGATATGTTGGATTATGCTTCCAGTAACACCTAGTGGAAGATGTTCCTACCCATGGCAGGGAGGTTGGACTATGTGACCTTTACAGGTCCCTTTCAACCCAAAACATTCTGTGATACTATGAAGATTCAAAACATGACAGAAAACACAAGACAGAATCTGTCTCAAAGTATACCTATCTGACAGGGAAAAACCCCAAAACTTTCATGTGCAAAAATTAATTAAATAACAGCAAGCAACGAAGCTAAGCATGAGTTGGCATAAGAAAATAGAAACGTAGTTACAATTTTAGGCTGCAATTACTATGGTGTGGATAGCTAGCTAGCTACACACATACATATGCATTTCTGCACTGGGTATATTATGCTCTATTTCATTTTTAATGCAGTATCAGAAAGAAATTACCATGCCACTGATAAACTGAAGATTAGGTCAAGTAGGACGTCATTATTAAGCATCAAAAGGACATCATATAACAAAAGTAGTGGTACCACATCATGTACCACACATTTGGCAAGTTATTAAAATAACACCTGCAGAGGGCATATCCATTTAAAATAGTGGTACCACATCATGTGCAGAGTAAAATTTTGGCAAGTTATTAAAATAACACCTGCAGAGGGCATATCCATTTAAACTCATAGACATATGTGTCATCCAGGAAGAAGAATGGAGTATGCATGTGCTCCTGATTATTACTCAATAGCATTTTCAAGTGGTTGTATCAGTATAACTATTTCAATACTTGGCCCCAATCCAGATAAAGAAATGCACACACACACTTTCACACCAAGCAAAAGAAATGAAAAGGGCAACAGAAAACCAATAAAATATGCAAATCCACATAATGAAGAGGAAGAGGCAGTCAAGGCATTCATGGCTGCACAGCACAACAAATATAAGTAAATATAAGATATACAAGCAATATAACAAGACAAGTACACTCTATCATCATCATGCAAAAAACAATGAAACTAAAACACATGTGCCAACAGGCATACATAGCTACCCACACAGAATGATATATATTCCCAGTATTATCTATGTGTAAGCTAATAATGAAGTATGGAATATATAAATAAATGCTGTTGTATTAAACACATTCTACAAGGGACATATAAAGGATGGAGAGAATGGCTTTAAAATTACAGAGGGCATACTATAAACATCCACATGTCAACATAAATAGGTTCTGATAACCATAGGTTAATGGAACATCCATGTAAACGTGTTCAGTTGCATCTCTGAATCCCAGCTCCAAAAAATAATTAAAATATTCCTAATGCTGCTGTAAGTTCAGATATCTTCAAACTTACCCAACATTTTTAAAGGTATTTTCATGCCATCGAAGAATCAAAAATGTGAGCATCAAACAGTCACCAGAGTAAAATACAAAAGAACACAAACAGCAATCACCTAGTACCTGTAAAAAGAGAACAACGATCTAAACAACCCCAAAAGGCTTGTCACACACAAATTTCTCTTTCATTATCTACATATTTAGATCAGCAGCTATTACAAATCAGATTACATAACACGTTGTCATTCAGAAATGTAAAGGCTGGCAAGAATGTAAGTGGGCCAGAAACTCTGATCTGATCCAGTATGGCTGCTCTTACGTTGTCATCAGATATAACGTGAACCGAAACATTAAGCCTATGCAAAATGCCAAAGAGGCAGACATTGCTTTCAAAATTCACTGCGGCTTTTGCGGCTCTAATTTATTTAAGAAATAAAATTATTGCTTTGGGGTTTATTTTTTACCTCATTTTGTATGAAAGCAGCATCCACTCCAACTTCTTTTTCTTCAGTAGAAGGCAATATAACAGATTCATCAGTTAAAACTTGTGTCCAACGCCCAGAAAGACAGGTTTTACCAGAGGCTGTATTTTCATGTTCTGTACTCTCCCACAAAAAGACACTTGCTGTCGGAGTAGTTAACAGTACCTTTCTGCCATCTCCAGACACATACAAGTACAACCTCATTAAACACTCTGGAGAAACAAAACCAAACAAACACAACAATGTGCGAGGATAGTTTCTATTCCTTTGTTAGACACAGAATTAACAAGAAGAGAGAAAATAAATTTCTCTTCTCATCTATAACTAGAAATCCAAGCTGTCATGTTAAGTATCTTTAATTTCCAGATTCATGACTGATAGCAGACCTCTGGCAGCAGTAAAGTCAGAAGGGTATCTATTTCTATGCATCCTATGAATTATCATTCCCACAATACTTGAGCATTAGAGATTTTTCTGAGACAGCCTAAGTGCTCTATTATGGATTAATTTTAGCTCTTAGGTACACTACTGATCTTCCCTGAAATGACAGAATTTCTTGTGCAACACTTAACTTTAGAAGCTGGTATCAGTGATGCTATCCAATACAGAAAAATATTTCATACTTAAGTTTGCAAATACATGTCCGTATTTTATTCTTTCCAGCTAGCATTTGCCATAAAAGCCCACCTAGAGAACAAGCTTCAAATTATCTATATACTGTTTACATCAACTGTACATCTGCCCTACTTGATAACCTAGTCAGGAACCTTTTACAGTAAAAAATTAACCATTAAAAAATACACTTACAGTATCTGAAAATGAACTATTTACAAGGGATTACTAAATGAAAAACCTGTACTCAAATGACATTTGCCAAAGTTTAGCTAGTAAACAAATTATACAAATGCAAAATAATGTAAGAATACAGTTTTACTCAGGTAATAACTTTTTAAAGAAAGGAAAACAACCTTCCCTTTATTCCATTTTTTCACAGGATTAATTGGAAAAAACCTACCTTGCGCTCCTGCTACTACTTTTTTTGACTCTTCGATTGCCGGTACAATTTTCAAGCAGTCCTGATCTTTATTCCAAAGAAACAGCTCTCCTGTTGTAAGTATTCCTGCCAACCAAGCAGCTGTGTTTGTTGGGGGAGAGAAGTTTTGAAGGATATTACTGTGAAGTTACTTCAAATTACTTCTCTTCCATCTTAGCCACAGTTCTAAGTGAACTGGCAGATGCTTTAGATACCTGCCTTTTCACATTGTTAAAATATAAATAAAATAGCCTGAGCTTATTGCACGTAAGACATTATACTTAACCATTTCCTGATGTTGTTAAGACAACCACATTTTTCAACAATGACTGCAGCGAAGGGATTTTCTTCTTTGTCTTCCCTGACGACAAGTTAATTTCATTTATATGTTTACCATCTAGAAGAAAAACAGCCTCTTTTTCCTATTGAAAGAATGAAAAAGTATTTAATTTTTCAAAATGCTGTTTTCTACACAGGCATACAGAATAATGCAGAGAAAAATGTTAGGGAAAAAATAATTTTAAAAAGTACAATAAGGCACCAATTGCCATACTAATTTCATTCTCTGGCATATCTGCTTTACAGTACATTATATCCAGCATGGACTGACAGTGATGATGAATTTGATTCACAGGTTTCAAAACACCAAATTGATCTTAACTGTCATTAGTAAAGTTTTTCAAAGTCCCTCTACTAAACTCCCTGCTAAAAATGCAAAAATTGGACATTAGCTATCTTGTCTTGTAGTGTTTAATTTAGTGAGATAATTGCCACTGACTTCAATAGAAAAAAAAAATCAGTGTTAAACTGCTACCTACTTAAAATTCAAATCTTAGAAGAAAAAAATTTAGTGTGATTTTATGAAAGAAGTCTAATAAAGTGTGTCTTTCAAGAGATGCAGGACAAAATGAGGAAAAAAGAACCGTTCACTTTTCCCACAATGTATTGTAAAAAACGTTGTGAAAATCTATACCCATCAAACAACAATCTCATCTAAGCTCTTCTGAATCTTTGAGGTAGGGAAAAAAAAAAGGCTCTTCAATGTTCCTCTGGGAAACTAAATCTCCAGATTCAGATCAATAAGATAAAAATAATTTATTTCATAACTCTGAAGGTTACTCAAAATACTTCCTGAGGTTGTTTTTAAACCTTCCTAAAGCAAATGGAAGTGCAAAGTATTATTCAATTAAAACTCAAAGAGTTTATTACACTTACCTGTCCAACCCATGATATGCGGGGCCATGGTTTTCTTTGCTTGATACACGTAGAGATGAGAACATCTAGCTTAATCTCCATTCTTACTAAATCTCTAGGTAACCATTATACAGAAAAGCAAACAGTGGTTTTCTCACACATCTCTAGAGAAACTGAAGAAAGAAAAAAAAAAAATCCAGAAGTTTTTGTTATCTGGGGGTAGGTGCAGAGGAGAGGAATTCACAAGCAAAGTCTTGACCATCTAGCAGCTTCCTTCTGAACACAAAGAGAATTGATGCTTACCCGTACTTCCAAACTTTTGATAATTTTTTGTATACTTTTAAATATCTTTTTTATATTTGATGTATTTTCCTCCGGGCAGCCCACGGGCGATGTGCTGCTCAGCGTTGCGGGTCACGCTAGCTCAGAAGGAGCTGAGAGAGTGAAGCCGCGAGTACATCGTCATGAACTCCAAAGATGCACAAGAGACGAGGAAAACGCCCCGCAGCCTCGTCCGGCGGGACAGGAGCCCCGGGGCAGGGGCGCCGGCCTGGCGCGGGGCCAGCCGCGCACCCGAGCGCGGGGAGCGGCACAGCCTCCCCGCCGCAACCCGCGCTGCCCGTGCCTGGCTCAGGGCGGAGACGGCCCC